>NW_027212821.1:0-56946 GCF_030788295.1 Drosophila virilis
AAGGGCCAGGCGCCCATAGAAAATGGAGCGCATAACCCCCTAAAAAAAAAAGAGACCTTATAATATTCAGCGGGGGAGGGAGTGGGGCGTGGTGCGCTACTCCCCACTGCGTGTGCACATAATAAAGCTAAGTAAATTGATGGTCTTTGCGCCGAAACTGACAAGTTGCAATAACAACAAGAAGCACAAAACTTTTCGATGGTCATATTAGATACAAGCTGGACAGCGAGAGAGATGGAGAGAGAAAGAGAGAGAGCGAGACAAACAGAAAGAGAGAGAAAATGGAGATGCGTATTGTATAGAAACTCTTTTGCCATATTTGCCATATTGTTGGCCACCAGAACATACAAAAAAGGGCCAAAGTTAGATAGGTAGATGGATGGGTAGATAGATGCTGGGTTAGATTGTGTTCGAATAGATGAATGACTGCTTCGGTCATATAGAATGCATGTGAATCATTTATCATGGCAATGGGAGAACCAAAATATGCGGGCCAAAGGTAAAGAAAAATGGGAAAAGTATTACAAATGGCGGATCTAAAAGCAAGAACTACCGCAAGAGTACACAGAAATGCAAAAGCTGCATAGGGTAAACAAATTAAATTAAATTAAAACAAAATGAAATGCAGCTTATTATTTATAAGCTGTAAAAAAGCCATTTTGATCGCTAGAATGTTTTAGGAGTTCGTCAGCAAAAACAGTTGAAATTTTAAACAATTTGGTCAGTCATTGTTCAGCAAATAAATGTAGCCATTTTCAACATTTTTTTCAAAAAAACCAGCTGCCAACACTGCTTCAGACATCGCGTAGAACTTAAACTCTATTAACATTGTATTTCAATATGAAATATTATAATGCTTCATCTAATAGGGTATTCAAGAAAACAACGCTAACTCCATCATATAAATATTTATATATATGAATAAGGATTTTGGAGCCGAGTGGGTTTTACTTTTAATTGAAATAGTTCCATGCCTTGAACCTCAGACCCCGCACGTGCCCCTCCTCTTAGCAGTTCCATTTCTTTTCCTTCATTTTGCTGCTTGTTGCGCCGCTCAAGGCCAAATGCCTTGGCCCTGGCCATTAGCTAAACATTGGCCAAGACACACACACACACACACACACACACACACACACACACAGCTGGCAGCTTATGGCCAGGCATTAATTCCCTTGCACCTCCGCCTGCTGCTTTTGCATCTACATAAATCAACCGCATAAACGTAATTAAAACATAAACAAACGCCCAAGAAAAATCGAAGAGAAAAACTCACAGACGTGCCATTAAATTATGCGGTTGTTGTTGTTGTGGGCTGTTAATATCTATTTGTGCAGAGATCTGCGCCAAAATAAACATAAAAAACAAATTACAAACAGAAAATCCCTTTAAAAAATATGTGAAAATTGCACTTTGAAGCTAAAAATAAAAATTACAAACAAAATGCAGACATTTTTTTAATGAAAATTCAAAGCTACAATAAAATATGTGAAATATTTGTATTACAATTTAAAAATTGAAATTAAATGAAATGTATATACAGTCGGCGAGGGGGTGGGGGGATAAAGGAGAAAAAATTGAAAGTTGCAACAAGAAAATTGCATTTAATTTAATTTACGTGTTAAATTCAACAATAAAAGCAAAAAATTAAAAAAAAAAAAACAAAAAGCAAAATGCCAGAAACCAAAGAGTTCAAAGGGCCGCAATGCAAAGATAGGTGGGTAAGGGGCGGTGTGAAGAGGTGAGAGGGGGTTGTCCTTAAAGGGCGGCAGTGGGGCAACGCGTGGTCAGCGCAACAACTGAGGCATAAGGCATAAATAAATAAATAAATACAAAAAATGCGTCACATGAGCAAAAATATAAAAGAAAAACCAAATACCGCCCATTCTTTTTTTGGTTTATAAAAAATGAAAAAGCTTTGCCTGCATATTTGAGCCTGGCGCAAAGGATGCGTTCTGGATATGTAAATGATATTTTTCGAGTGGCCGCCAGTCAAACGCAGCCAATGAAAATGGAAAAGCCCAATGACCAGAAAACCCCAGCCAAGCGCGCTCGCTCCTGCCCTGACCTGAACTTTGCGCTCAAAAGGCCAGGGGCTCTCTTTCTCTCTCGCTCTCTGTGATTGTGTGTTTAAGCCGCTTTGCCCGCCTGTCAGCCAATTCGTTGGCTTTGGATCTCCTTCTTGTCTTTTATAGGCATTTTAAATATTTCATATTTCTGGATTGTCGGAATTTTACAAGCCATGAATTTTTAATAACCCAACGAGAAAAACCGCGCGCGACAATTTTCGGCACACGAAACGCGTCAATATTTATGAGGCTATGCGACACGACCAGCAGTTGACCCCCTACCCCCTCCCCACTCTTGACCTGCTGCTCCTTTCCGCCGTGGCCGCGCAGCTTGTTGCCCTGTTTTGGTTTTCTGTGTCGCAGTTGGCCTTTGTTTTTGAAAGAGGCCTCGTGATTTATGAGCAGCGCGTTTGATGCGGATTTTTTGGTTATCCCCTGTGGCTTAACTAGTTTGCCAGGCTCTCGCCGCTCGCCCCCCTCCCGCTTCTCTCTCGCAAAAGCCTTTGTTTGCCACCCAGAGTCTGTCTATCAACGCGGAGCTGTCGACAATGCCAAGCGATTTAATAAGCCTGTCAGCCAAACTCTTTGTGTAACCCGCCTTAAAGCTACGCCCAGAAAAGGGCTACAAAAAACGGCTCGTAGAGTTCGTGTAGTTTGTTGTGGATTCCAAGCGAATTTCTTTATACGCAAATTAAGGCTGTCCAAAGCGACTTTATATATCAATTTGGATCTCAACCGCTTTAAATTGTAGTTGCAAAGATCTATATTTTCCATTAAATGCAATCCGTACTTAAATAAGTTACCAAACAGCTCGGGAACTGCTCGACAGAAATCAAAGTATTTTGTTAAGGCTTTATATCTATGTATACAAATAATATCTATCATAATTAATCTTAGGAAACTTTCCCTAACTCTCTCAAAGCTCAGCAGAGTTGAAAATCGCTTTATTTCATTTAAAAAACCGTTTAAATCTTGTTTTCATTAAATTATGTTAAGTTCTTATCAAAATCCTACCCAAGTTCTGCCAGCTCGTAAGTAACTCGGGATTCTCTCGACAGAATTGAAAGAGGTTTTCATTATTATATTTTAATCAATTTATATATATGAAATATTTTGTTGATAAGATATCCAATAAGTTATACACAACTCATTTTTTGTATTTCCCTCTCTCTCTCTCTCTCTCTTTGCAGGTAGGTGACAATGTACGTAATTTGTTTAGGCTAGAGAAACAAGATATATATATATGTATATATATATATATGTATATACACAGATGCCCTACCCTCTTCTAAATAACACACGCTATTAATGGAGGAGGTTTTTCTGTTGTTGGTAAAACGAGCGTATGCATATGCGCACATGGCTCCATATTTTATTTACTAACCAAACGCGTAAAGTGTTCACATTCTGTGTTATATAATAATGGGAATCTGTGTATTGGTTATTTGGCTGTAAACAAATCTCTAGATGGTCATCCGTTTGCGTCATTAGGTCAAAGTGGGGCTAAAGTGTGTGTCCGTGTGTGTATGTGTGTGGAGATATAAACTATTAGAAAACCATTTGCTTGGATAGCGTTCTATTTTAGCTGGCAGCCCATTAAAACACTCGAAACGAAAACAAAAATTACCAATGTGGGCCAAGTTTCTGGCAGGTGAACCAGGCAATATCTTAAGTTGTCTTGGGAATTCATTAGTCACTCGCGCTCTGATTGCCGAAATCAACAAATCGGGCATATATAACTGTGAGGTAGCATTTATTCATTTATATATATATATATATCATTCCATCTTTTATTATTCTTTTATTTTTAACTTAGTCATCCGTTTTTTGGCTATTTTGGATTGCGTTTATTTTTGGCGAGCTAGTAAATTGTTTAATTTATTAGATCAGACAACGATTAGGTTTTAGCTTTGGGTATTTCATACAAACACATTTATAATTCATTGAAAATGAATCAGAAATGTTTTCCATTTGCATTGGAAAAAAGGTAGCCAACAAAAAAGGTCTACCTAAGCCTAACAGAAATTTGCATAATAAATAAATTTAATATCATTTAGTTCAGCTTCAAAAAGCTTACACATACAACTCTTTAAAAATGTATGAAGAATGATTTTGGGGCAATAAAAACAAGTTGTTAATTTAATTAGAATATATGCACACACATTTGTTTTGCTTTGAATTTGGATTTAGAAACAGGTCTGACAGCTATTGTCTAAGATTTTTTTGGCATGCCTAAATAAATATACTGTATATTATTTATTAAAATAAGCAGCGAGTGCGAAACGCATCAAAATGAAATAATTTCGACATTATGACAGCTTCGAATAATTTAATTAAAATGTCAAACGAATTGATCAGCGATTATTTAAGTCGTTTATTTCATTTGCAATGTGGCTTTGTCTATTTATCTATAAAGAATATCACATAGAGCCCACACAAATACAGCCCAGCCCGAAAGTCATAAAACAATTTAATTAACTAGCGACTGGTCTAGCCTGCTCGAGCCTAGCCTACTATTCAAGTCCGAAATCTTTATATTCCGTTCTGGCTGACTGCTGTCTGCTGTCTGCCTGTCTGCATAGCAAGTTCTACCAGTAAGGAAAATGTCAAGATCATAAACAAAACCTAAAACATCAAAAATAAAAGAAAAGGAAAAATGTGAATTTTTAATGTGTCACGTGGTGTGCTTCAAACAAATTGAAAACTGAGTTCAAGTAGAATTGAATTGAAAAAATATTGAATGGGAAAGCAAAGTGAATATTTAAATGAATTTATTATAAATAGTAGTTTAAGTTGAATTGAAAAGGAAAATTCAATTGAAATTTGATTGAATTATTTGAATATTGAAAATCGAATTGAAACCTTAAATTGAATTGTAATTTTAGTTGAAACATGTTGAAATTCAATTGAAATTGAAAATGTAATTGATTTGACATTGAAGTTGAAACTAAGTCGAAATTGAATGTTGTAATCAAATTATTTTCAAATTGAAAAGCTATAATTGAATTGATATTTAAGTTGAAGCGTAGTTAAAATGATTTAAAATTAAAAATTGACTGAACTTTAATTGTTCAATATTGAATTGAAACAATAGTTGAACTAACATACATATAATGCATTTTGGTTATTGAGGACCTGAATTGAAAGTGAAATAAATAAGAAAGTGCCTTTGAAAGCATGTAATTGAATTGACAAGGAATAAATGTGCTGCATCAAATCTTTTTTGGAACTAACTTTAAAGAAAAATATGAATCAAAAAGCATTATATATGGAAGAAAGTTGTCACAATTCAACAAAATGAAATGATATAAAGAAAAAAAAACGCAATTGAAAGTGTGATTGAATTGAAATTAAAAGAAGTCAATTGAATAACAGTTAATGAAGATATGAAACGACTACAATTAAAAAGTTGAACAGGCAATTGAAATACAATTGAATCATAATCAAAATAATGATGCATTAAGTGTTGCAAAATGTGTGAAAGAGGGGTGCTTAGAAGTGTTTTCATAGAGCTGCAATCTATGAAGCTTTTAACAAACTTCAGTTGCGCCACTCGCCAAATTTATTGTTATAAATTTTAATTAGTTTAGCAACGTATTTTTTTATTCTTCTTTTGTGGCTTTGAATCTAAAACTTTGCTAATTTTGTTGTGAACGTTGCTCGTGCGCAAATCGCATGATTTAATTAAAAGTTGCGATCGAAATAAACAACAAAAATACTATAAAAAGAAGAAGAGAACTAACTGCAAACGAAATATTTAAAACATTTACTTTGGCCAATCAAACGGAAGTTTGGTTTCTGGTTTTGTTTTGAGCAATTTCCGGTTTCTGGCTGTGGTTTCATACTATAAAAAAAATGCAATAAAATTATGCTAAATATTAGATTTAATACGGTTAATGAGCATTAATATTGGCTAATGACTGATTAAAGACATTGTTTCTAATGAACAGACTGACAGCGCATTGAACCAAATGTTTCAACTCAATTTCAGTTCGATTTAAATTTGTCTGTTTGGGTATTGAAATAATGTGGCTATTAAAGTTGTGCTTGGACCTGATTTCGTAGGGCCTTGTCAGTTATAAAGCTCCAGAGCTGGACTCCAACCAAAGAACTGATTGAAAACCAGTTTTTTTTTATGTTCCAGCAGAATCAGCGGGAAGTTTCAACGCAAGACATAATTTCTTTTTTGCTTTTGCCAAATGCGTGTCAACTCTGTTTTGCAGAGGCGATCAAAGCAAAATGTAACCGGTTCCGCGGACACATGAGAGGCAAGTGGCAAGTGGGTAAGGGGTTAATGTTCTGCAGCAGTACCGTTAATCAAGGCGGTCAACATAACGGTAAAGCCCAGGCAAAGAGTTGCCACTGTTTCGAGGCGCTGTTCTTAACTTTCTTTTCATTTAAGCGAAGTTCTCTCCCTCTCTCTCTCTCTCTCACTTGGCCAATTATTTGCGTTGCACATTTCGCATGTGCCTGACCTAATTCTCTGGACTCTCTTGCTTTACCGTTACTTGGCAATGTTCTCGGCCTGGGTTCTGAGTTTTATTTTTATATATATCTTCGTCTTTTTTTCTGCTGCTGTTTTTCATGGCGCTGTGCTCTTTGCGGTTGCTGCTGCTGCTGCAAATCTGCTGCTGCTCTTGCTGCCTGTTTGTATTACCTGTTTTGTCGTTTTGTTGTTTTGGTTTTGGTTTTGCTCTTGCTTTGGTTTAACGCGTTTGACCTTAATACCTTAAGAAAGGCGTCACTTGGGCCTTTTTTCTGCCACAGCGCTTTATATAAATTGTTTTGCTCTGCTTAACCCAAGCTAAACCCCTCTCTCTCTCCCCACTCCATTTCTCCGGTCTGCGCATTTGCCATTTTGACCTGTAGTTAAAGTTAGTGCAAATTGAAACTGCCAGTCAAGCGGCCGCTCAAGCAGCTGACAATCGGGTGGACAGACCCACATTTTAGGAATAAACAAGGCTGCAAATTGTAAGCTTAGCCACGAAGCTAAAAAACTGACCCAAAGCCAATGTAAAAGTAAGAGGAAAGTTTATTGACCCTGTAATCAGAAGGAATGCAGGATGTAATTCTTAAAGTAGAACTATATAAAAATAATATCAATTTGAAGAAAGAAATATATTATGGCACACTGATGGAAATTAAATTCATTATTATATTTCCTGTACCGAAGATCTAGAAAATAATCATAATTGAACTCTAGAGTATTACATTCTATATGTATCTGTATTTCCGTCAACTTTGGAGTGCAGTACACTCCAAATGTGTATGTGTTTATTTTCTTATAAACATTATTCCGATCTATCAGCAGTTGTTTATGACAATATCTTTAGAATCTTTAATCGTCTATCAAATATTAAGTTCTCTATAACTATTATGGTGAATATAAAGAAACCATTTTATATGTTTACTTCTTAATTTTCGAGTATCAGAAGTATCTTAAGTTCTCTAGCAGATGGAACTTGACTCTATATCAAACATCGCTAAAATATTCCCTGAGCCGAAGATTATTGAAGTTGTAAATAATTGTATTTCTACTACCTGATGCTTAATTTATTTATATATGCCTAAAATGTTACTCGAGTGAAATTCTATTGAAGCTGGTGATAAAATTATATTTTAATCTATTTAAATCGTATCCATTTTCTAATTATAGACAATTTATATAGCCTATGCTTACAGTTAATTCCTTTAAAGATTCCCTCTTCAAATCATTTTTTTTTTTGTATTTTCCATCAAAATTCTCTTATTTTTTTTTAGTTTTTGCCTATCTGTTTCATCTCATTATTAGTCACACACATTTCCCGTAGAATTGCCAACAAATCCATTTGACATATGCTTAAGTAACGCAGCCGTCCCACCCCTCCTTACCACTCGTCTAACACCCACCTCCCCGTCCCTCCTCTGACAAGCTAAAAACAAATTTATCAAGCAAGTGTCAACAGGCAAAGTGTGAAAAGTGTGAAAAGCGGCGCGACAGCAAAATGAAAAGAAAAACCGAGAAAAGTTGAAAAAGAAAAATGAAAATCTACACAA
This sequence comes from Drosophila virilis, assembly GCF_030788295.1. Lineage (NCBI taxonomy): Eukaryota > Metazoa > Arthropoda > Insecta > Diptera > Drosophilidae > Drosophila > Drosophila virilis. Next base: position 8,103 of record NW_027212821.1, read on the forward strand.
AAATAAGTGTCGCTCATTTAACAGACAATATTTTGCGCTGGCCTCTTGGAATTTTCACCAGGTAGAGCTCTGACCCCCCTCTAACTCTCTCTGCTGAATGCAGTCAGATGGTGGGCGTATTAGGCAACTTGTTTGTAGTTTTGACCAAAGAGATAAACACAGACGTAGGTTCCGTTTAGTCTGTCGCGACAGTCAATCAGCGGGGCATTCAGCTGACAGATTGTTATAGAAATTGTGTTGGAGATGGAAATTTAAGAAACTACATAAAATATTACTAGATTTTTGGGAAATATTTTACTTAATTCAAATAATATTCAAATCTTTGCCAGTTTTTAAATGAGTTTCATTCAACGTGACAATAAAGAAACTGGGTTAACATTTGTTTATGTTTATTTATTTTCTTTCTTGTAATTTATTTTGTTGTGTTGCGGTTTCTTTGCTCTTTTGTTAAATTTCTTCTTTTTGTTGCTTTCTTCGCGGGCTTTAGCGAAATATGTGAGTCAGGTTTTTATTTATTCGTATTGTTTTGTTGTTTGTCCGCCAGAAACGTGCGGCTAATGAATGATGAGAACTGTGCGAACTAATGAGCACAGAGTTTTTGAATAGAAGGGTGTTGGCATGTCAAGGAAAGTACGTGTGTGCGGACTAGCCCAGATTTTCAGGTGGAAAGGAAATACGCTGCAAGAAAATTAGAAACTAGTCAACTTAAAGCACATGAAAAGTCTTGGTGTAATGAAAGGTTATCAAGAGTCTTTAATCTAAACGGAGAGCATGAGCATAAATGGATTATCCGCTAAAAATGCAAACAAATGGGAAAGAGTTGTGGTAGAGGCTTTATGGGGTATGCAGTTGGCACAGGCTGGAATTGGAACGAGGAATTTGGATAATGAGTTGAAGTTCGTAATTGTCGAAACTGGTAATTGATCAGATACCTAATTGAAATTGAAAACAAACAGGCTAAATGTGAAGAACAAGCAGAATATGATATATTTTTCTTACTTGCCTGATTGAAGGAAAACGCAAGCCCTATAATAAGTGTAGCTGCTATCATTCAACATGGAAATGAAACATGAAAAGTTAAAGAAGTTTTCTTAAGTATGCAGTTGGAACAAAATGGAATTGGAGCGAATTGGATTTGGAAAGTGATTATTCATTGCGCAGTGAGAAAGTGCCTTATTTTAAAAATGGGGAAGAGGTGAATTTGAATGTGTATGGAACGAAATGGAGTAGAAACAAACGAGCTTTCTTAGGCCTGATTGAAAGCAGGCACACTTCATATTAAGTGGAACAAAGTGGAATTGAAAGGTTTGCCATGGAAAGTGCGTAAAAGTGTATTGCACTATCAGAGCAAGAAAAATCCAATAACAATCTCCATTAAGAAAGGTCAATCGTTCACTTTTTTGCGAAACTAGATTAGGGTCAATAGTTCGAACCCCCTGAAATAACTAGCTGCCAATCACATGAGCTGCCTGTCACTTTCGAAAGGTTTTCCAACACGCATGGAAAGCGCCGAAAAAACCGCAATGAATGTCATTTGGAAAGCGATCAATAAAATTAAGCAAAAAGCGGCAACTAAATGAAAGTCGGGCTGCAACAAGATTTAATAACAAAAAAAAAAAAGAACGCTCAAAAGCCAAAGTCAATGAACTTGGCCAAGAAAGTCAATGTCCAAACGAAAGAAAGGAAGGCTCAAAGAACACGGCAAAAAAATGTTAATTTAAGACGGGGGCACGGCAAAAATAGTGTAAACACAAGATTGAGCTAAGACCGAAGTGCATAAATTATGCCTTAATTAACACATGAGCGGACCTGACAAACCGCCCAGTCGCAGAAGACAAGTGCAGATTGTGGCCTGCTTCTTCTTTATTTTGTTTCAGCTCTTTGAACTTGGCACACGCTTCGCAAAGATTACATCATGACACCTTTTTCGTTACTTGCATATATAAATTTATTCAACTTTTTGTTTTTTTTATTTTAAATTTTTTTTGTTGCTGTTTTCCCAACGTGAATTTAATTAACAAACTGAGTTACCGTTGTGTCTGCCGCCCCCTCCAAGCTCCGCCTCTGCCGCGCTGCTTTGAAAACTTCTTGACTTCCAAAAAAAAAAAAAAAAAAAAACCAAAAAAAAACAAAAACACTCAGCTTATAAACTTTGCGGCACTTCACCACCGCCCCTCTCCCCGTACATCGCTTGCTGCAGCAATCTGCCAGCACCCACTGCGAGCTGCTATCATCTGCTTCTTTCTCCGCTGCTTCTTCTTTGTCGTGACTTCTTGAATAGCAATTGACATACAAAATACTTGAAGTACTCGTCCCTCAGTCCCTCAGTCGTTCAGTCTGCTACCTACTTTAGCTGGCCGCCCTCCCCCCTCTGGACCCCTCTCGAACCCACTCGACTTGTCAGTTGCCCAATTCGTGTCGTGTTGTGTCGTGTCTTGTTCTTTACCTGTTTGTTTCTTGCATTGCGTCTTTTGTTTTGTTTTACTTGGAAACAAATTTACAGTTACTGCATTTTGTGTTCTGTTTCGGTTTTCGTTTCGGTTACAGAAACTTGATAGAAAACTTTTGCACAGCAGCGCCACCTTTTGTGACTTTTTAATAGTTTATTGGTCCAACACTCGTGTAATATTTATAGTGTCTGCATATTGTAAACCCACCCATTCAATTGGAACTTTTTGCAGGCTGGCAACTCTGCTCTAAGCTGAGCAAAAATCTATACTAGATTTTTCTATTAATATGCATAAAAAGCGATTTAAAGCTAAGACGCAAAATAGTTTTAAGTATGCTCTAATAGATTCCCTCTCAAATTGACCCCCTCTCTAATGGACCCCCGATAAAATCTAAGATCTTTTGCTGATGTTCAAATGCTTATGCCTAGGGTCAAGTTCAACACAACAAAACGTGGTCTGATTTGTCGTTTCATTCAGTATGGGTTTTATTTTAAACTAACAAGATTAGTATTCGTATTCGTGTGAATTGATTAATTCTATTGAATTCCATTATTGATTTTAAGCTGTCTTTGATAAATTCGAGTTTAATGGGCTGCTTAATGTGTGTCAATAAAACTTAGAAAAAAAAAGAAACGGATGTTCTGTGAAACTTATTAATACCGCCTCAAAATGAGATAAGCATAACGTTAACATTCTGTTAAGTATGCTAAGTACACAGCTAGGTAACTGTTAATGTTAATAGTGTTTTTAACAGCTGTCTCCTAATTGCTCTGCACAACATAGCACTTTATTGAGAAAAATATCTTAACAGTAGATGTGTTTCTTATGGATAAGATGTTGTTTTTGCTATTAAGAAATTAATTTAAACATAAACATGCTATTGTTAAGTGGACTCTGCTACAGTTGACCAGTCTGTTAAACATAAAATGTTAACGTTAGAGTCGCGCCTTCAAACTCACGTTATTAAAGGAATACTGTTAAGCGCTGTTAACCTGAACAAATGAGACTATCAATGCAAGCCAGTTAACATAACATGCATTATGTTAACAACAGCATCTGTTGAGCTCCCTATGCTTACGCTTCTCTCCATTTAAATGCAAATGTGTCTCGGAAACTATTAAAGTGTCATAGCTCTCACTGGCACGCCCACTAGTCGCCACTCCCTCGTCTCTGCACTGTCTCCAGCCTGTCTGGCAGCCTCGCCTGAGGGCGGAACTAGACGTAGAAAAGAGCGGTTGATGATGATAATGGGACAGGGCAGAGCAGCATCAGCAGCAGCAGCAGCAGCAGCAGAAGAAGCAGAAGAACAAAAGAAGGTTCATAAACGATGCGTCGCCTCGACTTGCCGCATTTTTGATGGATGACATTGATTGATGATGATTAATAATGTTGCATTTTTATTGCTTTTCATCAAGCGAGCGAGCAATCAGGTCCAGGGCAGCAAAGTGCGCCTGCTGCTGCTCCCCTCTTGCCCAGCCCCATCTGCTGTCTCAGCCACTTTTAGTTGCTTAAATACATTAGCGGCCCCAACCCCCACCCCCCTTTGATACTGGGCCAGTTAATGTGCAGCATCAGCAGGTTAGCAGCAGAGCCTCTCTCAGCGCCGGGTCCAGCGTTTACTTTGTATTCATGTGACGCTCGAATGCATCGCAAACTCATCAACTTGACGCCCAGCCGCAGCGACACGCCCCCCAAACAAACACTCGCCATGCACCCAACCCTGCCTCCCGTACCCACCTCCCCTTTTTTTGACACTCCACTGTGTCATCGGACGTTGTCTTTGCCCCATCTTTGCGCCCTGCACATGTTACACGCATATTCGCTCAATTAAAAAGCATAAAATTACATTTTCGCTTAAATAAACTTTGCCTCCCACTCGCTGTTTAATTCTCTCTTTTCCGCTCTCTCTTCTCACTTCTGTTTTCGTCTATCAGACAACCCTCGGCAGCTGCGGCTCCTGCCGCCTGCTTCTCATTTTTCTGGCTCGCGTCCTTTGTCCTTGCCAGACTTTAAATACACTTTACACTCATTGTTTGGCATTTGTTCCATTCCGTCGTTACTCGGTTATGAACATTAACATTACAGCGCCTTTGCATTTTTCGCTTCTCGCTTTGCTTCTTCATTTTTCTCGCCATTTTTGTTGTTGTTTGTTTTCTCTTTTCTTATTGAATTGAAGGCCACTTTTGGTATGCGGAGTCGAGGTTCACTGAGCCGTGCAGTGGAAAATTGTTGGCAGGCACTCAGTTAAAGGTAAATGCTGTAAGGACGATAGTGAGTGATTTATGTGGGAGCAGTGTAGATAGGGAGAGGTAGAGCGTGAAGAAGCTTCGGTTATTAGCTGAAGTAGTCTGTAGAGATGCTAACCGCAATGTACAAGAAAATGTTAAAGTGACGCTGTTAACGTAACCGCTTAAACTGTTGCTGTTAAAGTAGGGCTGCTTATCGATATTACTAATATCCTTATTTTCGTCTACAGAATCTTCTCGTTAACGTTTAGCATGTGTCTCACCGCCTATATCTTCACGCCACATTAAAGTTTCTCCCTTATCGATAGCACAGCTACATAGATATAAACTACCTTCTAGAGCTGCAACCCACCAAATTGCAGACAGCAAGAGTTCGTACTCCTAAACAAATTTTTAACTTAGCTAGCTTGCGGCTTCGTTTAACTTAAAGTTTCTCCCTGCTCTAGTAAATGCTATCAGTAGCACAGCTTAATCGATGACTCGCTTTTAAGGCTGGAATAAAACAAATCTAATAAATGAATATTCCCTAAATCTAAACACTTGTTAAGCCAATTTGGGGCTACACTTAGCTTAAGGTTTCTCTCTCTTGAATAACTGGCGCATTTCACATGGAGGAATCGCTTGCTGGTAGTTTAACCACTTGATAAGACTAACGAAATGTTTTGCGGTCGACTGTTTTGCGCTTTATTTTAGACAGCTTCTTTTACAGCAAACATTTCACTTGGCAAGTGCAGAGCGCCCCCCCACCCTTCCTGGAACTCTAAGCCCCTGGCCTGATAAATGTGAGAATATTAATTTCATGGGCTTAGTTTAATATTTATATAAAAAGTGAGGCTTATAATATAATGAAATGATGTGTGGGCTGGGGGCGGACAGCACATGTCCTTACAGCAAAATAACAAGCAGGTGGAAGAGGAAGAAGCAACAGCTAGGGGCAGAAAATTAAACCCTAATTACAATGCAAAATAACTATAAAAAGGCGACATGTGTCCCATTGTCCTAATTACATTTTCAAATCCTTAAAGCCCAGCCCTTAAGTATGCTAATAATTTCAACTTTGAAGGACACACAGAAAGAGCGAGAAAGTGAGAGAGAGTGTGGGCGAGTGAGAGAGACAGCAAGAGCAACTAAAAATTTGCGGGACACACACAATTTGCTGCCATAGTCACATATGAATTTTTAAGTGCAAACATAATAAGCAGCTTAATGAACACAACATTCACAGACCTCATCGAAGGAGCAGAGAGAGAGAGAGAGAGAGAGAGAGGGAGAGACAGCGCGCGTGGGACTCCATTGAAGAGCACACGTGCCGCTCGCACTTTGGCTCTACCGTTCCTTTTTGTGAGAGGGCGATGGAAGCCGGGTGAAGGGATTCGGCTTGGCAAAGCAAAAGCAACCCTTTTTGAGCATGCAAAGCTTGTGTCACGTGTCTACGTGTGTGTGAGTGTGTGTGTGTGTGTGTGTGTGCACAAACTTCATTAATACGGACAGCGGTTGGATGGGGCCCATTTGGAGTGGCGCTCGTGCAGCTGCCATGTGATATATTTATTTAGCAGCTCTTTAAGTTTCTCATAAAATGTGCTATCTTTTAAGGTGTATATATATATATATATATATTCATGAACAGCATCAACGGACACGTCGATATAACTAACTGCGAAGTTAGTCTAATGAAACTGTGGTAGATCGGTATTTTTTGTAGCTTTTGGTATATTTTCATTTATATTTTAGTAAATATAAATGCCGGAACCAACCACTATATCACTAAAATTCATAAGTTTATGCGTCCTATACGAGCAATATCTTATCAGCATTTGACCCCTATATCGTATATCTATGCGAATGATATGACTTTTTCATGAGTAACTTCTTTGTTTTTTTGTAGTTTAACAAGACTCAGCGCTTAAGAGCCTTACTTTGTTTTCAAGACAGCAACAATCTGAATATAAAGCGGATATAGACCATATCGGACAGCTGTGTACAGTAATATATAATACGGACAGCTTTTAATAGGGGTAAAGCACCCATAATCCAAAAAATGTCCTATAATTGTCGTTTGTCTTTCCGCACAAAACGAGCAGGCTTTTCCCATAACTGGAGAATCATACCTTAACAGTGGCTGTTCGTTTAACGGAACTTTTACTGTGATGTGGTGAATATTAAGAACTATATCGCAAGGGTATTATAGCTGCGACTTCGCTTTCAACCCTTCTTAGAAAGCAGCCAGTAATCATCATCAGCAACATCATTATCGGCATCATCATAATCGTTAACACTTTAACTGTTGTTGTTCTTGTTGCTGTTTTTGTTGTGTTCTTTATCTCCCTTCTTCTCAGGCGTCGTTCTGCCTGTCGCCGGTCTGTCTGTCGGAGCTGAGCGAAAAACCACAAAGAACTGTCAAAGTCGTCGTCCTCAGCGGCAAACATCATTATCATCAGCATTGTGATCATCATCATCGGTTTGATTATTATTTGCATTTGCTGTTGTTGTTGCTGTTGTTGTTGCTGTTGTTGTTGTTGCTGCTGCCTGTTGTCATATCATCATTCGGCTTGTGGCTGTGTTGTCCTTTGTTGCTTTGTCGTCCTTGCGTGTCGTCGTCTGCCGCAGCGCCCGTTATTTGTTTGTTGCTGTTATTTTTATGCTCCCACAATTTGCATTTTAATTATTTAAGAGAATTTTGATTAAAATATATATACATATGTATATAAATTTACAATGCGCTGGCTGGCAACATTGTTGCTGGTTGTTGTTGTCTTTGTTGCTTTTATCATGCCCTAACCGATTGCAAGCATATCAGCTAAGCGAGCGAGTTTTACTTTTGTGAAAAATACTTGAGTTTTTATTTAGAATTACTTGAAAAGAAAACTAAACATCGCCAGAATAATAAAAAAAAAAAAACGATCGTAATAAGTTGAAATTAAAAAGGCTTCTAACAATAGTTGGAATAGAAAAACATTTATATTTAAAGTATATAATCTGAAAGTTCTCCATAAAACTGGTTTTTACGAATAGTAAATGCAAATATATCGGAGAAAAAAGCATCTAAAATATTGTATCAAAATAATAAATATTTATTTAAAATGAGTTCTGTCTAGAATTTGATACAGACCCATTAGTTTCCCTGTATTATAAGGGCTGTAACAGTTTTGTGGTCCAACTGACCCATTTGCTGGGATCTTACAAATTCTTTGAATGTATTTTCCTCGACTTTTTTCTCATCTGCCAACTGTTGTTTTTATTGTTGTTTGTCTGGCGGAATCCCTTTGCTTTTCGTGATATCGCGTCTTTAAGCCGAGTTGGCAGATCCGAAACAGAGGCAGTTGTCATCAACGTTTGACGGATTAAACCGACCGCTGAGCTCCCTTTTTCAGTTGTGCTTCTTCTTTTTCTGAGGCTCTGGCCCGTTCCCGCCCTCCTGCGCTTATTGGATACTCTCATCAAATGGCGGTTGTTAATGAAATTTTCATGAAAAGTGTTGAAAAACGCGCGAAACAGCTAGCTTGCGGCTAATTATAAGTGAATGGAAAACGTAAGGGACATCGTTTTGGTGATGGTGGGGAGAGGTGGGGAGTGTTTCTACATTTCACACGCAAAAACAATTTATGAGGGGAAGCATTATTCAAAGTGACAGCAAAGTGGCGTCAGCTCCCCTCGGACTACCTGTCAAATGTTGACCAAAGAACTCACACAGCTACTTGCTTACCAGAGGAGGGGAATTAGTCAGGGGGGGGTTGGGAGGGAGGATGCAGATACAGTGCGCTGTAGCTGCCACAAATTTTAGTTCAACTTGCACCCGCCGCCCCCTGTTCCTCGTGTGTGCAGCGTACAAGCAACAAGCAATAAACATTTTTATAGCCATAAATTGTTGTAGCACTTGTCTATCTATCTGCTCTGCTCTCCCGTGCCCCCTTCCCCGCCCATGCCCCTCGCTCCCGACCTGTTTATTTCTTGGTAAATTTTTCATAAATTTTCGTGTTTTTATTGCATTTTTGAACTTACGAAATATTGTTCTCTTTTTCGTACATTTTTAATATCTAACGTGCGTTTTTTCCTTTTCTCTATTTTTGTTTTTCAGGTAAGTTTCCATTTACAACCGACACGATGGAAAAGCCTCAGCTGTGGCCTCCCCCTCTCCTGCGCGTCTTTGACTCTACTTAAAACTAAGGCACAAGTATTTTTATCTCAATTGTTGCTGGAACTAGTTCCATTAGCTGATAAAAACAACAACAATTTTATGTTGAAACTAGTTTTTAGTCAGCATCCACATTTCTCTGGGCTTTTGTTTTTTTTTTTTTTGAGGATTTGTGAATCTTTAACGGACGCAATTTGGTTCGCTTGACGTCAGTCGAGAACTCGTTTGGCTCCTAACCCAGTTAAGTCGACAAAATGTTATTCCGTTTGCTACTCCAGCTTTTGTTTGAGTGTAATTTCTTAATCTAAAGCTTTTAAAAGGCGGTAGCAAAAGTTAATTAACCTCATATCAATTGACATACTATGCATTACCATGAATTGCATTCCACTTAGTCGCTTATTACTAAAACAATGAGAGGAAAAGGCGTTAAGTAAATAAATATATGCGCAATGTCGAAGATAAAATACCCTAGGTATAAATAAATTAATGTGAATAACTGAAGGACATTTTTAACTTTTACAAAAAGGTTTTTTATTCCTTTAGTGGCTGCATTAACAAAAAGTGATAAATTCTAGTTTTTCTAGCTGAATTCAGTTGTAAGACTTTATTTTCTTTAAGCGCGAACTAAGTTCGAGATCACTATCGGTGCTTGTAGTCCGATCTTTATAAAATTGTTAGTAGGTATTGTGAAAGAATCATAAAGTGAATAATTCTGCTCTCGCTCTCTAGCTCTTATAAGATAGACTCAGCTCGTTCTCCTAATTGAGAAGACTATTTTCCTTCAATATGAAATAAGTTCATGAGTCGCATCCGTCCTTGTAGTCCAATATAAACATTTTAGTGAGAACCAATCCAAAATGAGAAAAAGTCCTAGATCCGTTCAGATGAACTTGTAATGTTCATCAAGAATATATACAATACATCATACCCATTTTAGCCAACATAGGGTATCAAAAAAACAAACCAAGAAATGAACTGAACTGAAATAAATAAATAAACTCAAGCAGCGCAAACCGACAAAACTTGCCTTGAGCTAAATTTAGTTAACAATATGCTGCAATATGATGTGTGTACAGTACTTATTGTATTTATAATTATTATTATTAATTTTTATTTTACTAAAGGTATTCTTTGTTTTGTTTCGCCATGTGCCTTTCTGCTACTGGCTGCTTTATAAATGGGGCTCTCGGCTCTGTGGTTCTTCAGTTGAAGGCATATTATTAATGTCTAGTTAAACGAAATGGCGTTTCGTTCTGCACGCGGTCTCTTGGATGCCCTGCAAAATAAAAAAAAAAAAAAAAAACGAGCCCAACCCAAAAGCAACAGCGGGGTTTGGGGCGGAGTTCAGGCCTCTTCATTCAGTTTTGCCAGCTGCAATATACTTTCTGGCTGTTTTTAGCCTTTTTTTGCGCCTTGCTTGTTAATTACTCACTAAACAGTCGAAAGCAAACGAAAAAAAATACGAAAATATATCTAGCTAGATCTGAAAGCCACAAAAAATTATAATAAGCAGTCGAGTGGTGCGCAGCATGCCGGCAGCGACGTCGACTGCGACTGCGGCAGCGACAGCGACAGCGACAGCGACAGCGACTAAAAATATATGGGCGCACACCTGCACGCTAGCAGCGCTGCCAACGTCAGCTGCGTTGAGGTAAAAATGTATTTTTATAATTTGGAAAAATGATTTTTCCTACGCTTGCGGCAAATATTCTGGGTATCTTTAGTTTTGAACGAGAAAAGCAGCATATCAAATATATTGAGCAAGCGAGAAAAATGAAAATATGCATGGAAAGCAATTTACACATTGTTCAAAATAACGAGACGCCCGAGACATGTATACATATATATGTATATATAAAAAAGTATATAGATAAAGGTATTTCTTATACACACATGTTTAGCCTGCATTTGGCATGTGTTTGTGTTTCTTTTCCTGCCTCTGTTTATTAGTCCAACAAATATTTTAGTAGCCGGACAACCTAATTTGACAGCTACTTAAAACTAGAATAGAACTTGAGCACAAATGTCGGCCAATAGAAATAACAACCCCCCTTGCACCCTGCCTGGTTATTTAATTCAGTTGCGGATAGCTGCCATAATTCAAGAGTTCTCTTCTCTGAGGGGTGTTTCTACTCAGGCCTCGCATATATCTATATATATGTTTAGTCCGTAGTCGCCGCTTTACCACAGCGCTTTGATTTGTGCGCTAACAAGTAAATTGACCTCTCCCAGCACTCTCCATCACCTCTAACTCCCCTCCCACCCTCCTCTATGCTGCTCAATGTTATCAACATCGTCATCAACATCCCTCAACATTGTGTTCGGTAAATTAAATTAAGCAAACAAACAGATGCACAGACACTGAGGGCCGGCATATTGTACAACATGACAGTGGAAATCATCCATTTATGAATGTATTTATATACACATAGATATGTGGGAGAAGTGTACACTGAGAGAACAGATAGCTCAAGTTCTATGCAAATGCAGCTGGTGCAAGCGGCAAACATTAAGATATGACATAAATTGAATTTTAAAATGGATCAAAGACCAGGTTTTAAAAGAGGATTTTGCTTTCATTTGTAGCCCACACGTTTTGTTGAGTGTACGCACATGGGTGTGTGTGTGTGTGTGTGTGTGTGTATGTGCAAAGCTTGGATTGGTTGAGAAATCGTTTCGTTTATTGCAATTGCTGCAATTGTTAATTGAATTCCGCTCGGCGGCTGCAAGCTAATCAGCTTTTGTCCGTCAACAGGTGCAGCCCGCCTGCGTTTCAATTAATTTCTCTCCCTCTCTCTGTTTCGGTCTGTGTATTTGCTTATGAAAAATGTCAACCGAAAAAAAAAAAGAGAGAAAACCCACTTAAACAAATAAATGACATCATTTTCATTTCCGTTTTTGTGCAGTTCACGATGTTAAGAGATCGCACTGAAAATTCAATTAAAGCGCTCCACTTGCAAATGCACCCACAAGTGTGCAAACCCCACCCCTCCTCCCCACATACACACACACACACACCCCCGGCAGTGCCCCTGGCCGACTTCCACTTGCTTTGGGCACATATATGAATAGGTCGGTCTGTTCGTTTGCTTTTTGTGCGCCTTAAATGGATTTTGATTGAGTTTAATTAAATTTTATTAGGTTTTGTCACCCTCGCACACTCAGTCGTGTCGTCGTCCGGTCCGCTCCGGTCCCGCTCCGGACTGCGACTTGCGCTTGGGTCTGTGTCTGAAATGGAAAAACCTTCCAATTTGTGCAGTCGCCTCTTGTTGGAAAATCAAAGCATTTGCTTTGGGCTTATTATGCTTGAGACCAGCTGCAAGCTGCTGTCTTTGTGTGCGTGCCCATATGCTAAATGGATTTGCTGAGCGTGTGTGTGTGTGTGTGTGTGTGTGCATGGTGGATGGTGGGAGGTGGGAAGGGGGTTATGCTCTATGGGGGATCTAAAATTTCACTCGTTTCAATAGACATTCGCATATATCCATTTGACGTTTGTGTTTATTGAGGCTTTCGGTTGCTGGTTTTGAATTTCTCTAGGTCTCTTAAAACTAAGTTAGTCTCTCTCTCTCTCTCTCTCCGACTCTCTCCCTCTCTCTCTCTCGCTCGCTTAGTCAAGCTCAATTGAATGAAACGCGTTGAACTGCTTTTTATAGCTTTTAAAAGGTTTTTTTTTTTTGTTTTGTTAAAGTTTGATTCGATATCGATTTGAGTTTTTTGTTTGCTTTTCAGACACAGTGTTGCCCACTTTTTTTATTTTTAAGATTGTTTGGTCAAGTAACAGCAGAGATAACACCGACGGCTGCGGACATCATCCAACAGCAGAAAATAACAATCATAATTACAGCCTAAGAGCAAATAGTTTTTTTTGCGCGCTCTTTGTAAGCTGCTGTCCACTCTCCTTCTGAATTGCTTTGCTTGCATTGCTGCCCTTCGCTCTAACCGGCGAGCGTCTGATTGGAGTTTCGTTTCGATTCGCTTTACATATTGTTATAAGCTGTCAGTCTTTCGTTTTGATCGCAACCTAGGCACAACTAATTCGAGTTGGCTGCCAAGCAACAATTTAAAACTTATAAATTCTAATAAGTGCCCTGCGCGGCAAATAAATCCATTTGAAAACTAATCTAAGTGTTTGAATTTCGCTGCACAAGCAGTTAGAATTAATTGGTTGCAAAAAAGCTTGCAACTACACATTTTGGTGACCCCGACGTGATTATTTCTTTCTTTCATTTTTTCTATTTTTTCTTGTACTTCGTTCTTGTCGTGTCAACGGACAGTTATCAGTTCGGGCAAAGCTGTGTGGTGAGCCGTTTGCTTGCGCATCTGCATACAGTTGGTTGTTATACATAAACGCCGTAGCAAATCCCCGCTAATCGTTGCGCGCTATAACCCGCTATACGCTATCTCGCTCGAACGAACACTTGCGCGATCAGACTTGTATTGTAGTTCGGCTGTGTGAACCTTGTTGTGCGCTACATTCATAATGTTTGATGAAGGTGCAAGTGCAAATGGAAATGATGAGGCGACATCAGCTAGTCAAGTGGCGGTTGGAACCCAGGCTGCTGTTTTTAAAATAAAGATCAAGAATTTAACTGATCGACTCAATAGATTGTCCTCGGAACTTGATCCCGCTCGACTTCGCGATGTTGATGACTACGAGCTGCAAGATTACATAAGCATGGCATCTGACTTGCAGGCGAAATTTGAGATAGTCTGTGATGGTTTGTTGGAGGTGGATCATGCCAGCGTTGATGAGGATCTTCAGACAAGTTTTGAGTCAACTATTAGGCAGCTACGGCTGTCCCTTCAACGCGAGCGCGGAAATCGAAGCAAGGTTCAGCAGATTCCGCATTGTTCCACCTTCAATTCAGCCGCAGCCGATGACTCGCGTTCTACCTTTGTTGTTCCAAACCACTCTCGATTGCCTCAACTTAAATTGCCGGAGTTTAGTGGAGGCTACACAGAATGGGCCGATTTCTCGAACCTGTTCACCACGGTCATTGACAAGGATCCGTATTTGACCAACATTGAAAAACTCCAGCATCTACGGTCATGCCTTAAAGGAACAGCGCTGGATACAATTCGCTCATTGGAAATTTCAAACGCAAATTATGCTGCCGCTTTAGAACTGCTTGATAAGCGTTTTAATAACAAGCGTCTTATTTTTCAGGCACACATCTCTGAAATTTTGGGTTTGAGAAAGGTGGACAAGGGCGCGACTGCACAGCTGCGCGAATTTTCAGATAAGCTCAACTCTCATCTACGTGCTTTAAAATCGATGGGCAGTGTGGAACAGATCGCCGGTTGCGTCATAGTACATACGTTGCTGCAAAAACTAGATAGCGTTACGCAGGCTAGCTGGGAGGATGATGCGCCGTTGGACGTCATACCATCATGCGAGCGGTTTACAACCTTCATAGAGAGGCGTTGCCAAAGGCTGGAAAATGCGGATCACGCTACGGCAATGTACACGCCTAGCTCCCAGGTGGGCCAGAACAACAGTAGTAGAAGAACGTTTGTAGTGACTAGGAATGGAACGAGTGCTTGTGTGTTTTGTGAAGTCGCAGGCCACTCTATTTATAAATGTTTGCAATTCGCAAATTTATCGCCCTTGCTGCGCCTTCACGAAGCCAAGCGGCTTGCGCTGTGCCTAAACTGCCTGCAAAGGGGACATCAGCTGAGAGTCTGCGGCTCCAGCGCTTGCAGAGTTTGTGGAAGCAAACATCATAGCTTGTTGCATCTTGGCAACACAAGCAGTCACATCGCTGCTTCTAGCCCAAACAATGCTCAAGATACCGAAACTTATTCGTCATCCCAAAACACCTTGGCGGCACTTTTATCTTCGCCTCTCACTACCGCCCAGCATCTCAAGCACGATGTGGTCCTGCTTGCCACTGCCGTCATCAACGTGAAAAATCGCGCTGGCTCCTTGGTGCCTTGCCGTGCGTTGCTCGACTCTGGGTCGCAGTTGCACATCATCACCTCTCGTCTTGCTCATCAGCTCCAGCTGCGCAAATTCAAGTCAACAGCAATCGTCTCTGGCATTGGTGATGCAGCATTTGCGTCCGATGGGTTTTCGGTCAACATCAATGTCAAATCTCGAGTGTCGGAGTACTCCACATGCATCCCGGCCTTGATTGCACCATCCATCACCGATAATCAGCCTGGCTTCACTCTTGACCCTGCATCATGGAACATTCCATCAAATATACAACTAGCTGATCCTGAATTCTTTAAATCTCAGCAAATCGACATGTTGATTGGAGCCAGTCTGTTCTTCGATCTGCTATGCGTCGGCCAGATTAAACTAGCTGCTGGACTGCCGATATTGCAAAAGACTCGCCTTGGTTGGGTGGCTACGGGAGGTGCCTCACATGCTGGAAAATCATCATTCATGGCCATGAGATCAATGGAGAATCCAGATCTGCTGGTTGACTCGCATCTGCAGCCTAATACACAGATTGATGAATTAATCCGTCGTTTTTGGGAATTGGAAGGCTGCACCGACCCTGAGTCCTTACCAAACAAGGAGGAACGCGACTGTGAGGCACACTTTCAGGCCAATTTTAAACGTCTGTCGACTGGCGACTATTCAGTTCGTTTACCGCTACGTCTAGGCATGTATCCGCTGGGTGACTCCTATCAACAGGCGGTTCGTCGATTCCTGAACTTAGAAAGAAAACTAGACCGTAATCCACTATTGAAACCCCAGTATGCAGCATTTATCAAGGAGTATCTTGACTTGGGTCACATGTCACTTGTTACCTCAGCTGCACTGGGCCAATGCAAGTACTACCTGCCACATCACTGCGTGCTGAAGGAGGATAGCACTACAACCAAGCTAAGGGTCGTGTTTGATGGCTCAGCAGTTACTACCTCTGGACACTCGCTGAATGATGCACTGATGGCAGGTCCTACCATCCAACCGAAGCTGTTTTCGATACTGATGCGGTTTCGTACATTTGCAGTCGCCCTGACAGGCGATATATGCAAAATGTATCGATGCGTACGAGTCGAACCCGCAGACAGTTATTTTCAATGTATCTTGTGGCGTGAGTCTCAGCATCAGAAGATACAGATTTACAAATTAGACACCGTCACCTACGGCACAAAACCAGCATCGTTTCTCTCAGTGCGAGCTATGCACCAACTGGCCATGGATGAGCAGAAAACTTTCCCTATTGGCTCTGACATTGTTAAAAGAGATTTCTACGTGGATGACCTCATTTCTGGTGGTAGCTGTGTTCAAGAAGCAATTGAGATATTGAAACAAACATCTGGACTACTCGCCAAGGGGAACTTTAGGCTGCGCAAATGGTGTTCTAGCGACACATCTGTACTCCAAAACATACCGGAAGAGGATAGAGAAACGCTGCTTAAGTTTGACGATGGCAGTGACATCACGAAAACGTTAGGCCTCGTTTGGGATCCCGCTTCAGACTGTTTCCTTTTCTCCTTCTCTCCACTGAGGTTGCCCTCCAGACTGACAAAACGGTCAATACTCTCCGCAATTGCTCGCTTTTACGACCCCCTTGGTCTTGTTGGTCCCGTAATAACAAAATCGAAAATTTTTATGCAGGATCTCTGGAGAGAAAAGCTGGACTGGGATGAGAGCCTGCCCGTACACTTAAGCACAGCCTGGGTCAACTTCTGCGCTGATTTTGAGTATACTCAGCAATTCCAGTATCCCCGTCGAGCACTCTCATCAGACAGTACAGTGGAGATTCACGGATTTTGTGATGCCAGCCTAAGCGCTTATGGAGCATGCGTCTATACAGTCTCAAAGTGCAATGGCAACACCAGCGTGCGTCTCTTATGCTCCAAATCGCGTGTCGCGCCTGTGAAAACCATCACGGTACCAAAGCTGGAACTCTGCGGAGCTGCATTACTGGCTCAACTTCTCAGCGAAATATGCCAAATGAAAGTGTTCGACTGTCGGTATTACTGTTGGTCAGACTCTGCCGTGACTTTGGCTTGGATTCGCAATGATGCTTCGAAATTCAATGTTTTCGTTGCCAACCGAGTCGCAGCCATCCAAGAGCTCACCACTGGAATGGAATGGCATCATATTCCCACCGAATTAAACCCGGCGGATATAATTTCACGAGGAGCGCTGCCTAGTGAGCTCTTCCGGTCTCCATTATGGGCCCATGGTCCGAGTTTTCTCAGTAAGGGAAAGGAAGAGTGGCCTGCCTCCTGTGTACCTGTCGAATCCTTACCAGAACTTCGACACAAGGTACTCCTCGGAACTGCAGCGCAACCGGATCTCTCGATTGGTTGCAAGTTCATCAATTCGTTTTCCAAGCTGCAGCGGGTCTTTGCTTATGTTTACAAATTTGTAAATCGAATCCGAGGAGCTGAACTAACCGTTGACCACTTGCATCATGGCACACATTGGTTGCTGCGGTCAGTGCAAATGGCTACTCTCAGCGATGACTACAAGGCATTGAAGGAAGGAAGGCATGTCAAACCGTCTAGCTCAATGGCCTCTCTTGCGCCATTCCTTGACGACTTCGGCCTACTTCGCATCGGTGGACGGCTGAAAAACTCGTCGTTGGACTTCTCAGCGCGACATCCGATTATATTGCCCCGTCAGCATCCTGTGACGCGAGCAATCATAGTTTACTTTCATAAACGAAACTTACACGCTGGACCTCGCGCTTTATTGTCTTCGATTCGGCTCCAGTACTGGCCCATTGGCGGTCGAAAAACAGTCTCCAGTATTGTTGCCAAATGCATAATCTGTTTTCGTGCCAAGCCACGATTGGCCGAGCATATAATGGCAGACCTACCAGCTGATCGTCTTAATACATCGTATCCCTTTATGGTCACTGGCGTTGATTACTGTGGACCATTTTACTACAAGAACGAAGTGCGCAACAGGCCACCAGTGAAATGCTATATCAGTCTGTTCATATGCTTCGCTACAAAGGCGGTGCACTTAGAGCTTGTAAAGGACTTGTCCACAACATCGTTTCTAAACGCCCTAAAACGTTTCATCCTGACTCGCTCTCGACCTTCAAGGATCTGGTCTGACAATGCGACAAACTTCGTAGGTGCCAAGAACGAACTAGCAGATCTGAACCGCCTGTTCCTGAGAGACGAGCATGTCAAGGCCGTTAACGAGTTTTGCCTAACCGAATCAATTGAATGGTTGTTCATCCCTCCTCGCTCTCCGCACTTTGGTGGACTATGGGAAGCCGCTGTGAAGACTGCTAAGCACCACTTTTATCGATCTGTTTGCTCTTCCATTTTGGATTTCGATTCGCTGCAGCATCCAGGTGATCTTGACGTCTTGACACCCGCACACTTCCTGGGTACAGCGCCATCTTCATCATACATTGAGCCCGATCTAAGGCAGCTTAACTTCAATCGGCTTAATTATTTTCAGCGCGTCACATATCTCCAACAAGTATTCTGGGCCCGTTGGCGCGAAGAGTATTTGACGCTTCTTCAACAGCGCTCCAAATGGCGCACTCCTCAGCCTGGACTCTCCATTAACGATGTTGTCCTTGTAAAGGATGAGAATCTACCGCCGCTGAAGTGGCCACTCGCCAGAGTGCAAGAGCTGATCTCTGGATCTGATGGGGTATCCAGAGTTGCTGTGCTTCAAACTGCGACTGGAGTCATACGTAGAGCTGTACGAAAGCTGTGTTTGCTGCCCAAACAGGATGATGTTGAAAGCCCTTGCCTTCCAACGGGGGGAGAATGGTGACCCCGACGTGATATGAACACGCAACCTTCTGGACACGCAACCTTCTGAACCAAAAGCTAGTCAAGTGGCGGTTCAAAATGTGTAGTTGCAAGCTTTTTTGCAACCAATTAATTCTAACTGCTTGTGCAGCGAAATTCAAACACTTAGATTAGTTTTCAAATGGATTTATTTGCCGCGCAGGGCACTTATTAGAATTTATAAGTTTTAAATTGTTGCTTGGCAGCCAACTCGAATTAGTTGTGCCTAGGTTGCGATCAAAACGAAAGACTGACAGCTTATAACAATATGTAAAGCGAATCGAAACGAAACTCCAATCAGACGCTCGCCGGTTAGAGCGAAGGGCAGCAATGCAAGCAAAGCAATTCAGAAGGAGAGTGGACAGCAGCTTACAAAGAGCGCGCAAAAAAAACTATTTGCTCTTAGGCTGTAATTATGATTGTTATTTTCTGCTGTTGGATGATGTCCGCAGCCGTCGGTGTTATCTCTGCTGTTACTTGACCAAACAAAGATCTAACGACACATATTAGCCAGACAAAGTTCTGTTTTGTGGTCGGGTCGTCGTCTGGCCAGACGTGCCAAAGTGCAAATTGCGGTGGCAAAACTGTTTGGCAGCTTTTTCTTTTTGTGTGTGCACTTTTTTCATTCTCAAATTCAGCTCTAAAAATTGTTTTTAATCAATAGATAATTGAACGAAGTGTACACATACAACATATTTGTAAAGTCCAACAGTTATTTGAAGTTGAGTTATGTGAGGTTGAGCTTATGGACCTATTTAACTATTTACATTTTTAGAGTTTCGATTGAGCAGACAAAAGTTGAACAAAGCGCCGTATTCAATGTTATTTAGTCTAAGCACAACTTGTACCTTTCACTCAAAGAAATCCCAGCTGTTGTATGCCCCATTGGCAATCCTAAGCTCTTACTGACACTTTCTCGTCGATGAGGCAGAAGAAAAAGAAGTAGTAGAAGAAGCTGAAAAGAAGTCAACTCGTTGAGTTTTATGTGGCTTGAAGAGCATTTACAATGCAATCAACTGACAGCAGAGTGATGGAGAGGGGTGAGAGGGGAACTTAACCATGTGTTTATATTGTTATTATAAGCGATGACACCTTGCCAGACTGGTGAAAGGCAGGGCTGTGTTCGAGGGGAGTTGCCAGACAGTGCGACACCTTTGTGCGACGGAGGCTGCTTAGCACAGCTTTTGGGTTTTATGAGCGGCAATTTTATACAAATTTAAGCTCTTAAAGATGACATTTTGATCTGTTTTGATTTCCCCAGAGAGAAGGCGAATACACAGAGAGAGAGAGAGAGAGAGAGAGGTTTGTGTCTCGCTCTCTCTCTCTTTCTCTCTCCCACTCTCTGGGGGCAACTTCGATATGTGCTCGGCGTGTGGTGTCCTCTGACAGTGTTGTAACGTGATTTTTTGTTGCCACACCCGCCCGAGCAGCTCCACCCCTTCCCCGCCCGCTCACTCCCACTTGCCCCTTTGTATTTTGGCAATGTTGTATTTTTTATGTATTTTTTCCCTTTGGTTTTTTTTTATATGCATGTCAGCGTGGGCGTTTTGTACGCTGTCTCGCTGTGTGCTAAGGGTCCTTTAGCGCCCCCTTCCCCTCTCACTCTCTCCCAGTCTCTCTCGCGCATATCCTTAATACATAAAATATGTTTGATGGTTGCCAGCCAGCTCATATGTCAAAGGTTAACGCACGTGCCCATGGATTCAGTATCGGATTTGGGTTCGATTCGAAGCCGGAGTCGGAGTTCGCCCAAATCGAAATTTAATATATTTGTGTAGTGAAGCAAAACTGTGTGAACTTTAACATTCGTTTCGTTTGCCAACTCGCATTTTGTGGTTTGCTTTATTTTCTTTTTTTCTCTTTTTTTTTCGCTGCAACTCCCGCCCTCCTGTTCGTGGTCTTGTAATTCTTGTTTCCACCGAAAAGTATGCTGTAAAATTGAATTATTTATGATAGAGCGACTGGCCAAAGTTTTTCATTACAAGAAGACAGGAAAAATGAAAAGGAAAAACATTTGATATGGGTACGATAACTACAGGAAATGGGAACGCAGAGAGTCGGAAAGACAGACAGAGATGGACACAGATAGACAGGCCGCTTGCCCTGAAATCAAGCATTTGCCATCTGCGATAACGCACCGTACGGTGCGACCAGATCTCAACAACTTTCAATTAGCCAACCTCACAATAATGGAAATTGATTGCCATTGTCAGTTCAATTGTTGCGCCCGGAGCTCTTCCGGCTACAAATCAATTATCGAGTACTCATTTCATTCGCAGCGAGGTGTTCTATTTTCTATTTACCTTTCGACGAAAGAAGAAGAACAACAAGAAGAACGACACAATACAAAATCAATAATTGAGCCATCGCCGTCATAGAAAAAGTCAACAAATATTGTTGTTAAGGAAATCTCGACTCGTACACCAAAAGTTAATTTCATTGAAAGCGACAGAGTGGCAAAGGTAACATACAGCGGGAGCCCCCTCCCTAACGAACATTCTTATCGGCACTTCAAGTGCTCTCCTCAATTTGTGATTGCGGCCTTTTTATTTATTTTTTTTGTTTTGCTCTTTCCATAGTTCGATTTGATCTTTTCATTGCCGCAATGTCGCAGTTAATTGTACTATCAATATTGACTCTACACCAATTATCTATTTATAACCTAGAGAACATATATATCAATCGAAACTATCCAATCTAATTAAAATATACGTTTTCGATAACCAACTAGTGTTACAGTAAGAAATGAATTCTATAAGAAAAGTAAATTATTGATATTGAACTAGGTAATATGTTTTGTGTTTGCTGGATTTTAACTATAGAATCTATGTGTATGTGGATAACAATATTGATATATTTTATGTGCGCGTGCTTTCAACATAAAGAATATATAATAACAGAAATCGATACTATCAATAGTAATTAAACTATCATATGTAGTTCAAATATATACCATCGATAACTTTGTCGAATTTATTCTATGTTAAAAATATTGTTAAAGATTATTACTCAATATATCTTGTCTGAGATCGTTTTTAACTCTCCTTAACTAGATCGGTTAAAACATTTATATATATTTTCTATTGGTTATCGATACCGATTTGTATTTAATTAATAATATTTCTTAAATATCAGAACTCTCTTCGCTAGAAATCAGATTTCTTTGAAGAGAGCATGTTATGGCAATTTAGAGATATTTTATCTAGTAAGCTCTCAAGAGCATCAAATCTTATCTTCTTATTCCATAGTCTCTTCTATCCTATTTTATTTGAATAGGCCCAACTTTTGCCCTTACCTAGCTCACAAGTTCATCAAATCAGTTGATAATCTCTGCAGCTGTATTTATATAAAAATCTAATAATATCTGCTCTGTAGGCAATCTCGACAATCTTTCTGAGGTGCTTCTTTTTATAATCTCTATAATCAAAGTTAAGAGTTGCTTTCGACTAATTGTTAAGCAAACAATGCGGCTGTTACTGCTTATCTAAACTAACCTCTATTTGCGATAGCTACCTGATTTTTAGTGCAGCTCGTGCAAATGTCGGACACGTAACTGTATAAATCTTGAGCATATGACGTGCAACTTAAAGTGGCAGCCGCCGCAGAAGCCCCTTTGCCACACTTCCCTGATCTCGCAGTCCTCTTGCCACACGCCGCATTCGGTATCATGCCGCGCAAACAGCTCCACAGGGGTTAGATTTTTGGTTGTGCGCGGAAGGATGGGTATGGGAGGGGGGTTGCGGGGGCTGCGAGGGTGTGTGTAGCATGCACAGATTTCAGCACCTTTTTTGCCGAGTTTTTTCAGTTTTTTTTTGGCCAGCCACAGACATGTACTGATTTCGTATTTATACCCTAGCATAGAGCTTGGAAGAAGGCATCTCTGAATTAATAGAGTATGCATCTAATTCTGATCAGCATCAATCGATATGCAGAGACTAGTCCCTAAAGTATTTTAGTTGTCTTCAAGTTATACTTGGCTGATATATCTATTTAGAGGGTGCTGGTTCTAACACCCATATAATACCGCAACTACTTAGATATGTGTTGGCCGCTGACAGAATGTCTGGCAACTCTTTGAAAACCTTAGGAAAACTCCAAGTTCCTCACATATATATAAACAACATCTACTCAATATGCGACTTTTATAACAATTAGTCTAGTTTATTGCATGAAATCGGGAAGAGGCTTAGATTATATAGGTCTAATAGGGTATTTAATCTTTGGCATTCCCAAGAAATTTGTTTTTTCTTATATATTTTTTTGCTGCTCAACCCGTGATGTAATTTTCCGCAACTTTTTCGTGTTGAGAGCAAGACCCCCTCCTCCCAGCCGAACCCCAACTCCTAAAACCCTCGTCACATTAATGTCTCTATAGCTGTCAGTTTAGCCAGGCAACTAGGTGGCTTCCTGTGTGGGCGACTGGGCGACTGGGCGTGGCGCTTGTCTGTGCTTATCAGAAGAGCAGAGCCAAAAAAAAAATGTACGAAAGAAAATCACATTCTGCGGCAGTTTAACGGGTTTTGCCAGGTGAAAATGTTGGGTGTGCGTGTATGTGTGCGCGTAGGTGTGTGTAGCTTGTGGCACGCGCTTTCGACGCTTGTCAAAAGCTTTAAACTTGCGCTTCTTCAGCGACTGCCTTCCGCTTGCCAGCCATGCCCTGCGCCTGCCTGGCTGCCACACGCGGCGTATGTGTAATTTTTGCAACTTTTCACTTGCTGCTCTCGCTTGATGGCGAAACTTTTGGCATCAAATTGGCGCCCCGTTTGCTGCTGCACTTTTACAACAATTTATCATCGTGCGGCGCAACCCCTGGCCATCACTCCTCTTCCCCCTGCTCCTAGCGTCTGCGTCATTCTTGACGCCTGACTAATCGCTAAACAATTGTTTAACAATTTAAATGGCAACATAATCACATTAATTAGCATTTTCGTTGCGCCTCAGTTGGTTTCGCTTAGTTGTTGTCGCTTCTGCTCTGCTTCTTCCTGTAAGAGCAACAATTGCCAAAAAAAAAAAAAAAAATGAAAAGAAAAACAGAACTTTTCCCACACACACATGCGATTCTTTATTTTTGTTTTTGCTTTAGTTAACAGTTTATTTTCTGTGCGCGATTCGCACCAAAATATTTTCTTTATATCATAGATGCAGTTCAAACCTGTTCTCATTTGCTCTGCAAATTAAAAATATATTCGTTTTACACTCGGAAAACAGCTGAAATCTGAATATTCATATACTTTTCTTGTTGCTGATGTTGTTGTAAAGTGTGTTGTGGCAATTGCGCCTTCGCGCTGTTTTGTTTTTTAAGTTGTATTCATGAAATGTTCACACATATTATAAATACATTTATTTAAAGGGTTCATTAAACTTTCTTCTCTTTTATTTTTTAATTCTATAAAACATCTGCCCAGCTGTTCGTAATGTCACCTGTTTTTAATTGACCCACATATTAAATACTTTGCATAAATTAACTCGAGTGTTAAGCTTTTATACTTATAAAATAATATACTAATATAAATAATTTTTAATATTATAACGCAATATAATAAATATAACATATAAATGTTTTTTGAAAAAGAGTTCAGGTCAGACATTCTGTTATCTATTCTATAAAATTAGAATTATAAAATTATATAGATTACCCGTCGTTGCCTTGTAAAGGATAAAAAGAACTCTAAAGGGGTCTCATTATTGTTTGTATATATCTCAACTTTAACTTAATTTACAAAGTCTCTCCAATCGTGTCCCATGCATTAAATTATAAAAATGCACAATTACTGCAAAATTTGAACCAGCGATTTCTCGCAGACTATGCAAAACACGTTTTTCGTTTTTCTTTATATTTTTGATTTTTGTATCATTTTTCCACTTAAAAGTAGAGTTTTCCAAAAAATAAACCCCGCCTTGGTACTCACTTTTGACCGCAAAGGATTAGATATATTTAGCTAATTTCTGTTTATATATATTTTTCTTTATCCAAGCCCATGCAAATGCGGTCATTTAAACCAGTTCGTTTAAATAAACTATGCGCATTAGTTGAGCGCCGCCAGAGAAAATTTCAACAATTTTGTTTGGTCTGTTTGCCAATGCGCAATAAGTGTTGCATATTTGTTTATGACTTTCATATGCATAATTACCGATATAATTTCCAGTTAATTGCAATTTAATTTTTGCGTAATTTGTGCGTACAACAACTACATTAAAAGAAGCAGGGGGCAAAAAGGAAAAAAAACTAACAATAAACAAATATTTGCTGTGTTTTGTGTTGCGGTACATCAAATCAACACACAGCTCATTACCATTACCGCCCACTCCCAACCGCCCCCCTCTTTCGGGACCTGTCATCCATCTATTCACCCATCCATCGAGTTATTTAGCTGTCTAACTGACTGAATGTCTGTTTGCTCATTGCTCATCATTAGAGCCAAATAATGAATTCATGTTTTTAGCTGCTCTAAAATTCTTGTTTAATTTGGCTTTCAATGTTTTTCAATGCCCTGTGGCAATAAAAAGCTAACGAGGAAGGTAAAGACTGTATTCTTTTTAAACATTCTTAAAGAGCAACAAATGCTGAGGTAATTTCTCCATCAATATCTTAACAGCATCAACCTCTGTTATCTCGAGAACTTTTAGAGCTAGTGTCGCTTAATTTGGTTTAGTTTCAATTTGGTCTAAAACCTCGGTCTCAATTTAATGTATACCATGCTAGAGTTAGTATCATGCAGGATTGCTTATAGGATATCTGCGAGTCGTACATTTTTTACTACATTTGTTTTTGTTTAAGCTTTTTTTTACGCTCGCTTTGTTTTTATTTATGTTAAACAAATGCTGTTGAAAGATAAATTATGCACAATTTATTTATGGTTGGCGCAAATGGATCGATATATTTGTATGGAGTTAGCGGCAGGGGCTGCGGGGGATTTAAGTGTTTCTTTTTTTGGACATTTCAAATACTTCCCATCCCATGGAGCTTGCGGCTGGGGAGGCACTTAATAAATCGCTGCTCATTAAAAGTTTTTAAGGCAGTTTAACTTGCTTAGCACTTAAAAACACTATGAACTGACCTTAGAAGAGGCTGCCGCAGCCGACCCGCATTAACATGTCTTCTCTTGACGTCTTTAATTGCTTAAATCTAAGGCTTAATTAAATTGATTTATGTAAGCGTTTTATTTATTTTTTTGTTGAATTCGCAAAACACTGTGCAACTTTCATATTGTAATTTGTAATTGAAGGTAATTAATGCGCAATAGCCACAGAAGGCGTGGCAGGGGGCTCTCTCGCAAGTGCTGAGGGGCTTAACTAGCAACAACACACACACACACACACACACACACAACACATACGAACACACTCACTTGGATGAGATTATAAATAATTGAAACATTTATTGCAGTCATGTGCAATTTCGTAGCTAATTATAATAAGCAACCGTGCCGTATGACTCGACTTGGGACTCGCTCTCGCTCTCTCTCACTCCCTCTCACTCTCTCTCATATGAACGCCCCCCACAAACACACGGTCTCTTTCTCTCCCTCTCCGTCATAATTTTCATAATTTATATTAGCTTTGCAAATAGTTGGCTTGTCATTTGGCCTTAGATATGCCCCATTCTAACAACCATGCCCACCTCTCTATTAATGCCCAACGCATTCCTTACCCAGTTTTTGGGCGCTCTCTGCAGCTGTCATTATTACATTTTGTCTTTGAGAATGCGTTGTTGTCAATGCCTAACAATTAATTATTATTTATTGTGTTTGGACTGGGCTGCCGCTGAAGCCTTTACAAATTACATTCATATTAATTACGTTATAAGGAATTTCGCGTAGACGCAATTTCTGATATGTTTATGCAGCTGTCAGTTGTCTGTTTGCCAAAAAAGCAACATATTTTGCATATGACAAGCTGCTTTTTTATATATATATTTACATATCTAGTATATCTAGTATAGCACATCTTTCGTTTGCCTTAATTTGATTCAAGTATTTGTAGTAGACCTTGCGTGTGATATACGCCAAAATTTTCAGCTTTCTAGCTCAAAAAGATCCCGAGTTATGCGCAAAGAAAAAACGTGCAACATATGGAATGCTCTTTACAGCTTCTGTTATTTACGAGTGGCTCGCTCTGTGCGCTGTTAATAATTACCTCTGTTAATGATCTTTTGGGATGTTGATTATGATGATTAAATTGCGAGTTAATAAACATTTGTTTTTTGCGTTTTTCGGCGTAATTTCTGCAACTGCCGCCTGTCTTGTGTTTTATCTGTCATGTTTATTTATTGTGCTGCGTATTTCTTTCATTGGGTTCTGTTTTATTTTTGTTTTTGTCCATGGCAAATACCCCATTGGGCGCGCCGCGCCTATTAATAAGCTTTGAACGTGGCCACATAAATTTGTTGATTTATTATGTGGCACTTAATTAGGCTCAGCTCAGTCAACGCACTGGCTTAAAGCCATCTTCAAATTGTGTACAATTTAATGAAGTTAACAACATTTGGCTAAGCTCCAAAATGTTTGGCCAGGAGAACTAACTGCATTTGCAGACCAGTCAAAACCAGTCAAAGGCCACAGCTGTCTGATAAAAACGAAACCAGAAATAAAGTTTCGGCCACTCGACAAACTATGCAAGCGATATGAGTGTTTGTATGTGTGTGTGTGTGTGTGTGTGTGTGTGTGTGTGTGCTAACCTGGCTAACGTTAGCAACAGACCACTGAGTTTCTGGCTTTTAAAGTTGCCAACATGAACAACACACATGCATCGTCGAGTATTCGAAAAATGATAGCAAGTATCACATATGAGTAGCTGCTCATGCACTCAGCGAAAAACTGCATGAAGAAGTGCTTTGATTCCATAGAAATATTGTCCACTAGGACTCACTAATTGGACTTAAATTGATGATTTATTTATTTCTTATTGCGAATTCAAGAATTCGATAACAAGAATCTAAAGTAATTATAAAAATGCTAAAGTTGAACCAGCGACTTACCCGCTGCTAGTCCGACGCCTAGACTAGAGCTTGCAGCAGCGTTTTTCTTCGAGTGTATTTACAATGATACCTTCACTCCCACACATTTATGACTATCTGCCTACCCATATACCGCCCTCATATTCGACTGTCCCCTCACGTATCTTCTCGCAGAGATACTCATATCTCTCATAATCTGCAAATAGGCATCTGGTCTTTTTTTCGTTTGCCCTGGCGATTGCTTTGCAATTTGTTCTGGCCAATGCGCGCAACCTGGCAGCAAATTGCTGGGGCAACAGTGGGACTCGAGGCGGCTGAGGGGCTAGTCCAGGGGTGGGGCGTCGGTCAGCTTGCTGCTTAGATGTTGTTCGGCTGTTGCTTGGCTTCATGTTCGACTGCAATTAATGTAGACACTTAATTAATCATAAAAATTGGCGAAATGTGCTTATGGCTCATTTAAATTGACAAATGTTGTGTGGGCTGCAAATATCAAGACCTTACAACGTCGTCATCATTATTATCATCATCGTCATCGTGGCGTTCATCTACGTGCCGACGATTGCATAATTTCCGAATCAAAAATCACAGATGACCTGATTAACATTTTCTCTGCGCTGCTCTAGAGCACAACTCGCGCCCCTTTCTTGTACTTTTAATATTATTCATAAGCATCATGCGCTCATCAGTTTATGATAATGATAACAAACTCATTAATTTGTCGGCTCGTATAAGTCTGTCATTCAGTCAGTAAATCAGCCGCTCATAACTTTACAAAAAACATCTGTCTGTCGTCTTCTGGTCTCCTGCATACTAATTTGTCTAACCGACTGATGTCTGCGTGTAACCCACTGGATTAGTTGTGCCGCTTCTTGTTGCCAGATTTTGTGAAATGCGCATTTTGACAGCTCAAATACTCAACAAAATTCATAACAGCTTTAATGCCTTGATGGGCGTCTAATGAGATTGTTTGCCAAATTTTAAAGATCCCAAGAAATTGTAACATTTGTATAGATTTTGAGGTTAATTCGTGCGATCAATAGCTATGCCAATCTGCAGACTTCATTTTCCAAATGGAACTCAAAAAGATCCTGAGATATGTTAAAACTTTAAGCATATTGGTGCTGTCAGTATCTAGACCATGCTGCATACCAAGTTTTCTAACTGGAACTCACAAAGATGATATGATATGTCAACTTCCAAAGCTTATTTGTATGGCCAGCATATAAAGTTAGCTGCATCCCAAACTTTATAGGTGGAACTCAAAAAGTTCCTGAGATATGTTAAGTTCTTAAGCATAGCTCAAGTTGAATTGAGCGCCAGCTCTAATTGTCCAAATATTCTGGCACAGTCTCTTTAATCTTTTGATGCTCAACTCAAATTATAATTCCTGTTGCTGTGCCCTAATTATGCGATTTATATATCTATAGCAGAAGTAAACAAATTTCATCTCGAGCTGCTCGTTTGGCTAATGCCGCTCACGTACACAGCGGCACTCCCCTCTACTCATTTCCCTGCCCCCCCACCTTGCTCTATGCTGCACGCGGCCGCACTAATTTTATGGCTTAATATACTCGGTACTTCCATCATTTGGGAGTCGGATCTTAGACGCCCCCAGCCTAGAAACTATGAGAGTTTCCTTGGCGCAAAATTGGCACTCAACGTCGTCGTCGCTGTCGTGAGCTGTCAGTAATGCTTCACTCATTCCCCCCTCTCTCCCACCTCTTGCTTCGCTTGTCCATGTGCCATTCATTGTGTATGAAAAAAAAAAATAAGAGAAAAGAAGAAGAATTTGTCACGGCAGCTTTGGAATTCTTAATTTTATTACACTTTTGGCGTGCGTAACGTGGCAAGAGACAAATAGAAAGACAGCCCGAGGAGGCAGCCCAGCCAGAGGGGACAGCTAGAAGATATCGCCAGAGGTCTGGGGGCTGTGGGGTAGTGGGGGGTACTTGACGTAGTTGGGCATAGGCCAGGCAGCTTCTGGTTCTTGTGACTTATTTTTTTATTATTATTTTTTTTTTTTTTGCTTGTATTTCCCTTAACATTCCTGCATGCAAATTTCAAACCCGCCTTCGTTCGTGCCTTGTCGGAAATGACATTTTCATGCGTAAATTGAAATGTGAGCGACGTGTTTGGGGATTTGTTTTTCTGCTTGTGTGTGTGTGTGTATGTGTGTGTGTGTGTGTGTGCTTCCCCCGATAGAGACACGCCTCTGAGAAAGTAAAACCAAGTTGTCATTGCTTTTAATTATTTTTCATCTAGCCGCCTGTCAGCGTCTTCGCACCAAATGCAATTACAAGCTTAGCCACGCCCCCCTTGACAAGCGGCAGAGGTCGTGGTCTTGAGCTCTTAACTTTGGGCATTTGTTAAACTTATTAACTTTCACTCCAGCGTTAGCCAAAGGCCCTTTGAAAAGGCACTTTTTCAGACACAGCGGCATAATAAATAATAAATTCGACATAAACGTTGTGACAAATTAAAAACGTCTATTGAACTTTATTCAATCTTTGCTATAAAATTTATTTTTACGTAACTCAATTTTAATTATTGTAGATTTCATTTCAAAAAGCTTGTTGGCCATGAGTATGTTAGTCTAAAACTTTATATACTTGTAAACCTTATTTTTCTCTGCCAGATTTGGACTTATCGAACAGAACAAGACTTTAAAGCATTCTAAAAAATCATTGAAATTACTTCGTTTAATTAAATATATTTTTCCTACTTTCTCTCCATTTCAGGTAAGTTGAAATGATCCCTGGACCTAGAAAGCCGCACAATAAATAAATTGCTATGCAGCTAAGTTGCCTTTCAACTTCCGTTTAACTTGTGCTATCTGTGCTTATATCATATGCCTTGCACATGCTATATATATTTATATATCATATTCTAACTGGCAGACAGAGTCGGGCGGCATTTTAATTATTGCAAAACATAAAACTGCCAGCAAAAGTCGGTCAGAGGCCTCGGCAGCAGTAGTTTTATTGTTTTTGTTCTGCCGCTGATAAGCGCAGTTTCTATAACATTTCCGGTGCGATAAAAAAAACTCGCCTAGCTGAAAGCAACAAACGCACACACAACTATCATGAACTATATACATCTATAAAGGGCAAGAGAGAGAGAGAGAGAGAGAGAGAGAGAGAGGAGGGAGAGAGAGAGAGATAGAGAGAGTATGTGCAGCTGTGTGCATTTTAATTCAAGCTGGCAGCACTTTTTTCTGCTGAGAAAAGGCATTTGCTCTCCTACACTGAGATAAAAAAATGTGTCAAAGCAAATGTGTCTATGGCAAAATCAAATTGCCAAACAAATGCACAACAAGCCGCCGTCGACGACGACAAGTTGGGGGATTCCCCCTCGAGTCGGGTTTTGGTTTTTGGTCTCGTTTGCCGCCAACATTCAATAAAAATTCAATTTGGAATCGAATTTGTTTTCGCTCGGCTCGTTTTCTCACTCGCTCTCCCTTACTCTATAGGACTGTTATCCTCTCTTTTTTTCTGGCCAATTGTAAACATTGCAAAATTGGCAATGATATTGCTATGCATGGACGGCAATAGGCCGTCCCTAGGTTTATATAGGGAGCACGTATAGAAAACTTTCTGTATTAGCTTTTGTTGCATTGCACCTAAAAACAACGGGAGTTTATGATATAAACAAGGGCCGTAGCAGTGCGTTGAGTTTCCATATTGTAAACCATTTGCCTAACCTGGCACTTTCCATGCATAGTTAGTGCCTTTTAATACCCTATAGTTCTATCCTATACTGCAAACCTGAGATCTGATCTATTTGAGCTCGGGCCCTAATGGAGCTAGAGATATGCAATTGAGTAAATCCGTTTTGAAGTATGCATCAGAGCTTACATTTTGGCTCACACAGCCCGAAATTGTTAACAACTAACACGGCTATAAGTGAAGCTAGAGTCCTGAAATTTGGTGTGTCAATATTTCAATACTCAGACAAGCTTGTATCCGTATCAGAGATTAAATATGCTTAGGCAATGCCCTGTTCATTTAACAAATATATATTTAGAATCATCTTCAACACATAGTCAAGAATTTGGGTATGCTCATCCCACAGTTAACACAAATATATACCAAAAATATCTTAAGGAACGCTTTGCGCGAGTTTTGAGTTATGTACAGGGTATATGCCATTCGGCAA
Source organism: Drosophila virilis (assembly GCF_030788295.1). Taxonomy (NCBI): domain Eukaryota; kingdom Metazoa; phylum Arthropoda; class Insecta; order Diptera; family Drosophilidae; genus Drosophila; species Drosophila virilis. The sequence goes on from NW_027212821.1 coordinate 39,771, forward strand.
GTGCACTTGACACTAGCTTATGGCATATGCACATAATGTTTGCTCAGTTATATTTATTACATTTACCGTTTTGTAAATTGGATTTTAATGTCAACAAAGCAAATTTAGCCTAAAAGGTACAGTCGGAAAAACCAAAGCATATTTTTGTGGGCAAAAAGGCAAAGCCTCCAAATTAGCCACAAAAACTGAAATTAATTAAAAGCCCAGCAGAGTGCGACTTTAATGGAAGCAAAATAAAAGAAAAGTAAAATAAAACACAAAATATTAAAAATAGCAGAAATAATCATTAACAAAAGGCCAGTGCTAGGGTTTTCTTTTGTTATTCTTTAGGGCTTAATTCTCTCCTATTTTTTTTTTTTTTGTCGCCAATATGCAAAAGTGAAACTGGTCGATGACAATGTTGATGATGAGGTTGGCAGGCGCTGTTGCCAGCCCATTCACAACATTTCTTCACTTGGGTCACGACGCAAAACAGTTCGGACAGCAGTCACGTTAAGCGGAAATGGCAATGTCTAGACTAGATGGGCCAGCAGCGAAAACAAAAAATCAGAAATGAAAACCTCCCCAAAAATCACCGCAAACATTTGCAACGGCTTTCTCCGCATTTTGTGCCTTTTGCCGCCTGCCAGCTGCAGAATAAACCGCAAACAAATTTCTGGAACTACCTAGCCCGGCCAGAGCCAAAACCCGCCACCAAGTCGCTCCGCCCCAATTTGCTGGAGTAGCCACATGAAAACCGCCAAAAACGATTCATTTCAGGGTGTACACAAAGCTAAAGGTGGTGGAGGGGGCGGGGGGAGGAGAAGGGATATCATCTAGCTTACCTTGCTAGCACTTGGTAGCTTTCGCTTAGATATTGTGGCTAGCAAAAGAGCTCTAGTCGGGTGACAAGTGTCCTGTTGGGAAAGGCGTCTTTAAAACTTGTACACATTTTCATTGTTATTATTGTTATATTAATGTTAAGATTATTATTATTTACTATTGTTTTTATTAAAGTTTATATTTTTGTATGATTACAATTAGAATAATAATATTTTGAAAAAGTTTTGAGTAAGAATACGATTTAATCCTGATTTGAACTCTTAAGGATTTAATGTTTAAAAGAGCGTTCTTTTTCGAAAAACTATAATGCCAATAATATTTAATTATTCCTTACCTCCGCCCAGCAGTCCCAGTTACCGTTTTTGATATTGCATTTTATATTTGTTCGTGTATGCATGTAAGTTTGTGTGTGTGTGTGTCTAATAGACACTGTCTATCGTTTAAGATATTTGCGGAAACAAGTGCTGATAAATGCTCGATTTTTGCATTTTGATTTCATTTCCGTTGCGTTCGCTTTTTTTGTGTTTGTTGTGCAAATGAAGAAAAGCTAGCTAGGAAAAAAAGAAAAGCAGCAATTTCCGCCTTATCACAGTTGCGAAGAGGGGCGCGGCAGACATGGCAGAGCATCACCAGCATCAGACCCCCTTCCTCCTCCTTCTCCTTTTTCTCAATGCTTTTGCTGCCTCATGCTGCTGCTGCTGCTGCACGTTTGTCTAAGGACTAAAAGGCTATGAAAATTTGCCGATACGGCGACGACGGCAACCTTGGCAGCTGCTACTATTGTGGCAAATTTCTCAATTCGCATTTCGCATGTGTTGCACTTGTTCCATTTCATAAGCTGCACATTTCTCATCATCTGCGGCAGGCAGCTCGCAACATGCTGCGCCGGCAGCAACTCCCTTTGGCAACTCCCCTCCCCCCTCACTCTCTTTGTCTCGGGGTTAGATTTGTTACAGTTTCTGCATGTCTGGCTGTCATATTTTCTCATCTCCTGCGCTTTTACCTCTGGCAATTGCTGCCTAGTCTCATGGTCTCACATGCACTTCCCCCTTAGCCTGCTCGTGTACTCCCCCCGCTCATTGTCGACTTCTTCGTCGTTCTTGTTGTTGTTGTTGTTGTTGTTGTTTTCCAACTCATGGCTCATAATTTTACTTGTGCACCATAAATGCCAACCAGTCAGCGAATTTCTGTTTCAGTTCTTCACGACAAACATTTGCCTAAACACCCAAGCCCAAAACTCGAGCCTGAAACAAACAGCTCCTATACTAAAACACAACAACAACAGCAACAGCAACAACAAGAACAGCAACAATAACAACAACTGCCTGTGCTCTCCAAAGATATGCTGTCCAGTCCCTTTGGACTGCAAACAGCAGTTGAGCCAAAATGATCCAATTGCAATGCCTTTTCCAGGTATTTTTGCTGTATTTTTTTTTCGTCATGCTTCGTTTTTTTCTTTTTTCAAATTCTTTTTTTTTTTCTTCCGTTTTTGCTTCCGCTGTGCAAACAGACAGCAACTAGAACCAGCCGCCAGACGACGACGCAGCATCAAGTCCGGCACCAGAGAAATGCAAACATTGTCCAACATTCTAAATCAAATATTAGATCAAGGTGATCAGGCATGATGGACTAGTGAATGCCCTTCATTAGATACTACTTAAATAAGTTTCGATAGTTTTTGTTCTATCATTAGTTATTATACATTAACAAATCAATTATCGATATCTAAGTTATCGATTGTGTTGTAATATATTTTTTGGATTTATACCTGTGAGTGCTTAAATACCCTGTAATTCACCGAATCAACACAACTGTTGCCCGACAGCAATCCGCCTCCAACTTTGGTCATATCCACACACAACACACAACACACACACACACACACACACACTCCCACACAGTTGAATTGCCTTCATTGTTGCTTTTGTTTCTTTTTGTTGTTGGGCGGCAATCTCAGCATTGCTTTTGGCCAGAGAATTCACGTTCGCAGCTTGGGTTTGTTTTGTGAGCGGGCGGCGAGGGGCCAGTTCAGGTAGAGTTAGCAATGTGAGCAGGTACTCTGTCTATCTGAGCGTGCGAGTGTATGTGTGTGTGGGTGTGTTGTTTTATATTTGCATTTGTGTGTCTAGCTTGTCTCATTGTGCGCATTAACAACCCATACACAGACACACGCACGCACATGGAGATGTGTGTGAAAACAAGACAAATGTGCGCCATTTTGTTGGCTCTTCCCGTTACTTCATGCCCTGTGTGCCTGCATGTGTGTGTGTGTGTGTGTGTGTGTACACTCATATATTTTTTCTGTTGTTATTACTTACTCGCGCATCGTTAAAGTGACTTCCGGTGCCCTCAGACACACACACACACACACGCACACATACATCATTTATGTTAACAGCGTATTTTTGGTGTGTGTGCGTGTATTGTGTGTATGGCATATATTACGGGCCACTCGTTGAGCTCAGGCGCTCCTCTGTCTGGCAGCTGCATGCGTTAAATTATGCACAGCTTTTGCCTTGACTCGCCCACCCAACCCCACCTCCCTCCCATTGTTCCATCTCCCGCCCCCACTTCGTGATTTTTTCTCTGCTTGGGCAGAAGGTGACGAAATATTACAACTTAACCTTTTTCGGCAAAATTTCCGCTAACAAAATGATGAAAGCCTCATACCGCCCCGCCCTTTGCAGAGTTCTATGGCAAAGTTTATTTTCATATCTAGCATTACGTTGTACCGTTATTTCTTACGTTTTTTTTTATGGCAGACAGCCAGGTTTTTCGGGTTGATTCTTTTTTCATTAAATTTTAAAGTCTGCTGCGAGACGCATCCTTTTGGTTGTGTTTCGTTTTGCCTGCCACTCGCTGCCACTGATAAGGCACAGTGTGCAGCAGCAGGTCGCCAGATCATAAATAAATACGTGCGTGTATGCAAAAATATTGGATCACAATTAATTGCCCCTGCACCCTTGAGTCAACAGTGGCTGATGTCAGCTGGCATATTATCCATTTTATGCAATATACAAATATGCATATATATGGTATAGTATGGTCCATGCATATTCATATTTATTCAGAGTATTTTTTTTGTTGAGTTATTTAAAAATTATTAACACAACCGCAGCTGAATTGACGGCCACAACAAATGACCAGAAGCGATGGGCAGATAAAAATCCAGCCAAGCAAAAGTTTCGATTATTTACAAATAAATGATGTGAGTGGATTTTGCCAATCAAATCCCCGTCCAAACAGGCAGGCAAACAAAAAACAAAACAAAGCAAAACAAACATTTATGGGGCGTTATCTATAAAATACCATAAATTATTGGGTATTTTTTAGCGTCTTTTTATGGCGTTCTTTGGTCGAATGTTGTTTTAAGATTGTATTGCAAAAGGGTTTGTTTTAATCAGTTTACGCTTTTGTGCATTAGAAATGGAATAAACAATAATGTTTAAATTTCTCTTGAATTTTGTTTATTTATTCTACAACAATATGTTATTGTAGGGTATATTTAGTCAATACGCATTTCATACCCTCGTAAAACATTTTTCTCCCATTTCTCAGCACCTTCATTATGCCAAACAGATTTTTAATTATTGACTGTCCGTTTAAAATATGTGCGATAATTGCAAGATTTATGACTGTGTGCGAGAAGAGAAAGAGATGGAGAGAGAGGGAGAGCAGGCGAGCGAGGATAGAGCTAGCTGGACTGTAAATAAAAGCGCTGCATACTTCAAGCGTCGCCGGAAACAAATTGCACTAGAAAACTGCGCGCGAGATAAGTGAAAACGCGAAAAAACGAGGGAAAAAAGGAAAATGCAAAAAACTCGAAAACAATTAAAAGTGCGCGACGTAGGTGAAGAGGCGTTCCAGGGGCGGCTAGAAGAAAACTTAGCCAAGTGGCGAGGCGCAGGCAGGCAAAAAGTTTGCCAAAAACACAAAAAAAAAAAATGCGAGTTAAAAATGTGAGAGGCGAGTAAAAAAAAAGCAAAAGAGAATGAGAGGGAGAGATTGATAGTGAGGAAGAGGGAAGAAGAGATGCTCTTTCTAGTAACTGTAGCTGCAAGTGACTTGTTTCATGGGCGCTTTTGGAGATTTTCAGTTTATTTTTTTCTTGTTTTTTTTTGCTCTTGTGACAAAGCAGCAAAAGTCGAGAGAAACGGAAGCGTGTGGGCGTGGCAATGAACAAGGCAGCATGGCCAACACTTTATGCTGCAATTTGCACTTCATTGCCAGAGCAAAGAGCAGAGGGGCTGCGGTTTGCAGCTGCCGCTGCCTCTGTTGTGGGGCAGTCTGCTCAAAGCAACTTTATAAATTTTTTAAAGTGCCATGCAAAAAACTTTTGCCCAAACGCCTAGCACAAAGCCCACGAGCGCGAGAGCGCGAGCGGGAGAGTGCGAAATTGTCGTACCGGGCTTTAGTTCTTAGTGTTGTTAAAGGGCCATAAAGGCGCCACAAAAAACAAAGAACATAAACGCGCGAGCCAACGAATGCGAATTGCGAATTGGTCAAAGGGAATGAGAATGAAGCTTGTTTTATATTTCATTTTAATTAGAGGAAAATGGCAAAATTGTTTAAAAAAAACAAAAAATTAACAAAAGAAGTAGTGTTCAGTAACGGAAACAGACAATTGCTGCGACATCTAGCGGCCAGCATGGTAAACAAGGGTAATTGTATTTTGCAATTGAATTTTCATTAGTTTGCTGTTTGCTTAATTTATATGTGCAGCAGTCTCTCAGTGTGTGTGTGTGTGTGTGCAAAACCGCATAATTTAATTTAACAAACAAAAACCGCAACATGTCCAACTTACAACAAAACAAAGCAAATAACCAAATCGAGCGCGCGCGCGTTAAAAAACGCTCGCAAACCGCATGAAAAACATGTCACAAACGCAACAGCAACAAAAATAACAACAACAAGGAAAATCAACAAACAACAAAATGAATTTTAAATGCCACAGCAAACCTTGCAGTCAAACAAAACAAAAAAATAGAGACGAAAGAGACAGATAGAGTAAGAAGAAAGAGGCAGAGAGTGAGGGAGAGACGCAGCGCAAATATGCCATGAATTTATGCCTTTGTTGTTTTTCGTGCCACATTTATGGCCAAATCGCATCTACCAAATTGATATTCTAAACGCGTAAAAATGTATATGTGCGAATATGCATAAAACTGGCTAAAATTCTTGTTTTTCCCTATACGACTGTTTTTTTGTGTTAACTGGCATTAAAAATAAATGTTGCATACTTTGCGGGCGCAACATGGAAAATGCGCTTTTGCCAAACGAGTATTATGGCCTTAAAATGCGTGGGCGCTGCGATTCGCCCCTTTTGGGCTGATTGCTGCCGATATTACCTATATAATGCACATAAATTTATATCTTTATACTAACATGTGTTTTCTTCTCCTATTTTCCGAAATGGCGTTAAGAATGACGGCATTTTGTAACTTCATTAAGCATGCCGCGAGCTTATGTCAAATATTTTAGAGTTTTTGGTTTGGCATGCAAGTGCAGCTAAGATGGGATTATGTTGACTTGATATCTATCGTATTTTTAGCATGAGGATCAAGTTTTCTTGGCTGTCCTTGCAGGATATTTCGAGGATTTGCTTGTTTGGAGCTATTCAAATTATATTTATGTTAAATTCAACTTACATATTTATATTATAATATTTATTAACTGTGTTTCTATCAAGTCTTTCTTTACTCACCTATCCATGTGTGTCCATGTTCAGATTATTTTCCCAGTCTAAATATTATCAACAGTCTACCTAGGACTCTACTTTAATAGTAATTCATGCTTACAATATTCTGTACTTTTCCCTATTTTTTTTAGATTATAATCAATTTAGTTTGTTTATTGCACAGTTTATCATGCGAGTTGCCAATCGCATTGTTTTCGTTTTGCCTGATTTACTTCTTGTCCTCTATGATAACCTTATCACTCTGTTTTTTTTATATAACTCAACATATCATTAACATTTCTCCTTCATGAGCAGTTTCTTTGAACCTGATAACCTCGCTGTTGCCATATTTAAGTGTGTCCTCCTAGGTTAGATCTGTTTATTTTCATAGTGCATAAAAATGATATTGCTACTTCTTCATGTATACCTTTCATCTAACATCAAATAGATGCCGTTCAATGTTTTCCCTCCATAGTCAGATTATGCTATTAATTTTTAATTAAGTTAATATATAATTGCCTCACTGTAATATATGTCCTCCAATTCAACATCTGTGTTTTTAGATATACATATTCCAACCTCGAAGATGCTGTTTTGAACTGTTTACATAGAACTATTTCTTTTGCTTATTAGAATTTATACATTTTATATATTTACTTTAGGTTGGAAACTATTTGAGTAAAGCGTGCCAACACTAATTAAAGAGCTGTCATTAAACTATTCCCCCAAATCACAGAATTTAAAATATCACAAATGCATTTCTACCAATTTGAAATTTGAAACAGTTGTTGAAATTTTCTGTAAATTGAAATTAAACACACCAAGTTTGTTTGCAAGTTTTACTTTGGTTTTAATTGGATTTAATTTTTTGTTTTTTTTCCCTGTCCATTATATCTGTCTCTCTGTCGCTGTCGTTGTCTCTCTCGCTGTCTCTGTCTCTTCACTGTAAATGTGAAATTATTACACCAAAGGGTTTAGACATTCGTTGCGCTTTAATTGGATAGAATGTGGCCAAAGCAGCGGCCACACATAACGAGCAGATGCAGATGCAGATGCGGATTTCAATAAATATCATAAATACATGTCTTCTCTATTGTAGCAGCCCCTCCCTCTTCTGCATCTCCTGCTCTTGATGGGTCTCTGGCTTTCTCTCTCAAATAAGGTCGAGCTAAATGCGTTGCCAACAAATGACGCTTGCAGCTGCTGCTGCGCATTGCAATTATATGTCATTGCAATTGCAATTTTTTACGCTCTAAAAGTGCTGACAGTTATTCAATTATACCCTACAAGCCCAACCTCCAACCGGCCCAACCCCCCCCGCTCCGCAGCACACTCAATTAAATGCGCATTTCTCAAGGCGTTGGGCTATGACAGAGAGCGAAAGAGAGAGAGAGAGGAAGAAGGAGAGAAACACATGCGAAACTTGGCTTTCTCTGTAACTCCAACTAATGGCCAACAATGAACACTCAAAATCGCATTAGAGCCAGCTTTCTAACCCAGCCTCTACCGACTCCCTGCTAACTTGGCCTAAAAGCAGACTACGCAAAGACTACGCAAAGTAACATCAATCAATTTTTGGCTTTCAAGTCGCGTACGCAGCAATTTGTTTGTATAGAAAATGCCCCGAAGTGTGCACCCCACGCCCGCCACTGTCCCAGACCCTGTCCCTGTTTGCTGTCTAACTTTTAATGTATTTCGGGCACGTCTAACCGCAGGCTAGGGGCTGCGAAGAGTAAGGAACTCAGAAGTGTATGTGTGTCGGCTGTATTGATATGCCTATTGATATAGCCAGGCATCATCCACATCATCCCCATCGTCAAGCCAGCTAGCAGCTGCCTGCCACTGGCATCAATTTCAACACCCTTTTCGGTCGTCTCCCCAACTCAAGCCTGCCCCTGCCACAAATTGTTGTTTTTGCTCCTTGTGCCTATTACTTGTAATAATATTTTAGCAATTTTGTTGCCATGTCACATATGCGAAAAGCGTCTCTGCTTGTGTCAAGCTGCGGCAGTTGAGTTCCTTTTGCTGCCTCGCCCTCGATCATGTCCTTGTCCTTTTTCATTTTTTTTTTTTAAAGCCAACACCAACCAAATTTGCATTTTTATGTCGCCTGCGCCTAGGCCAAGGCAACAAAACAGGGCCGGGAAGGGCAGGGCAGCTGTCAAGAGAAATTGATTTGATGCAAATTAATGACAGCTTCTTGTCAATTTCATTAAAGGAAAACAAAATAAACCGAATTTATGTCTACGCTTTAAATGAGCCTGTGCCAAATGTTGACATTAGGAAGAGCGGAGGCTTAAATAGTGTGGTTAAATTGTAGAAGAGAAGTTGCTGCAATATACTCAAGTAACTATATATGTCAATTATAATTACAATTAATTGCCTTTAATTACTTTAGTAATTGAATAGGAATTCCGCCTAAACCTAATAAATATAATAATTTTTACCTAAATACTTCAGTCAATCTTAGCAAAAGAATATTAATTACTACTAATTAATTGTCACCCGAATAATTATCAATGAGATATCGTTAACTGACTAAAGTAACTGATTCTTTAATTACTTGGGTAAATATTTAAATTATTATAAATACTTTACATGAAATATTTATATCAGCAAATATTTTTGTAGTTATGTTTGTTTGTTTGATTGTGTCTTTAATTGACTGAAATATTTACCAAAGTAGTTCTATACTTAGTAGTTCTACTTAGGTAAATAATTTAATTATTTTTGTCAAACTCTTGATTATCTATGAAAATATTTAAAATTTTTATTTACTTATGTAAATTTGAATTTAATGCTACAATTACTAAAGTATTGATAAAAACCTTTGAGTTTAGAAGCATTTACCCAAGTAATTAATTTCGTAACCACTCCAGTAATTAATTCAATTATTTTATAAATATTTGAATTACACTTTTTTTCTTTGAGTTTATATTAATAGTGATTTTTATGTTCCTCTCTTTCATTGCTTTCAAGCTCTTTCACAATCCCATCTACAGCTAAAGGGCATCTCAAGTGCGTTGTGCAACTCTTTCGCAATCTTTTACTCATTTGTTGTCCCTTGTATGGATTCATGCTAATTTGTAATGGATTTTTAAGTAGGGCCTTTAAAATTGAGCAAAGGAAAAGGCAATTTATTTCGAAGATTTTGACAATGACAATGTCGTCTATCATCTGCCACGTCTTGTCCCGCCGACCCTCAGGCTTATCCTGTCACTTGTCTCGATTGTTGTTGAAATTAATTTAAATTAAATTTGTATTTTCTGCTTCTTTTCTTTTTAGGTAAGTTCAAGTCCTGCGAAAGGCGTCGCCTACATTTGGCCCGAATATTCAGTAAGTTAGCTTTAAGTTCGAGTCGCAAGAGGGCATTGGGCGGGTAATGGTCTAATCCCGTGATCGCATTTAAATAAAGTGCTCGGCCACTTGACAGCAGCCGCTAATTATGTTCATTGCCAGTTTCCATTTTCCAATTCTCCAATTCAATCAAAGAGCTTTGCGCACCGCCCTTAAGCCCAGCCGCAAACGCGCTCAGCTAAGTCAGTTGCCGTGTGTCCTGGATGTGTCCTGTGTGTCGGCTTCATCCTGGCGGCTGCCTTGGCAGCTGAGCCCTATTGAGCTGGATTAAGCGCTAACTGCTGCAATGTGCTTGACGCTAAGAGCCACAAAAATATTGTAAGCCCAAGTCTCCTTTCTCCGGCCCAGGACCATAAATTAATCAACAAAGCGTAGAACCAGAAAGTCCTGAAAAAATGGGTATTCATAGCATGAAATAAGTACAAGCAAAAAACATATTTTCGGCGCGCAGTTTTTTAAGCCACATAAATGACGTTTAATTCACTTTCAACGCGCCCGTGTCCTGTCCTGTCCACCTGTTTACCTGGCCGAGCTGAGCCCTGTTCTTCACGTAATGCTTATTATTTACTTTATTAATTTAAGTGTACCCCGCCCCCATCCCCTTGTTAGCGAGGGTGGCAAACAATTTTCCTTTTTTTTGTGAGTATGCGCTTCTTCATCATTTAATTCTATTAAAGCCAAATATTTACACGAAGCGCCTGGCTAACAGAAAAAGGCCGACAGACTGTGGAGAATGCAAGCACTTTTGGGCCCGTCTGTAAATATAGCTAGAGAACCCAGCCCACCCACAGACCCCGAGTTGACTGCGTAGGTGCGTGCTGGCCACACCCAGGGCACACGCGCACAGGACAATGGCCGCACATGAAAGCGGCGGCCTATCTGTTGGCCTAGAGTTTATTAAAAGTAATGTCCCGCTGCTTGTTAGCGCGCCGTCCAGGTGTATTACGTTCAGTCGGAAATGTTGTTGATGTCCAAGCCCACCCCCAAGTGGTGCTACGTAAACTAACTACAGTAATTAAGCTTAACGGGCACATACACAAGCTGTAACTACTCTAGATTCAGAGCATTCGATAACAGACATTGTGTGCATATATGTAGGTAGTTTATGGCTATTGGAATACTCTTTGACCTATGAAGGTATGCAAACTTTCAATTTGTAGTTATTTAAAGAGTGATTGTACAGTCTAATATAAATTTATTTATATTTTACATTTATTGTAATTGGTTTATTTATTTACCTTGAGGTACTAAGAAATTGAGACATTAAATCAGCAGTTTTTCTATTGTAATTTGCTTTTCACTATCTTCACTTTTCCTACACCCCCTCTCTCTCTCTCTATCTTTTACGCTTTGGCGACCGTATGTCAATTTTGCCTTCCCTTTTGTGCTTCTTTTGTAAACCTTTTACAGCTTTTGCTTCGCTCGTCATTTCCTCTCTCTCTCTCCCTCTCTCTCTCTCTCTCTCTATCTCTCTCTTTCTTTCGCTCTTACATTGATTTCGTGCATCCCTTTTTGTACCTCATCCGGTAACGTTTGACAGTTGATGCTTCACTCTTCCCCTCCTTTGCGCTCTTGCGAGCTTATTTTAATTTCGTGCATTCCTTTTTGTTCCTCTTACGTAAACGTTTAACAGCTGATGCTTGTTTTGGCCATCAGAATCCATTTAATATGCCATAAAAAGCAATTCTCTTGATTATCGCGGAAAGTTGTTATAGCTTGTTTTCAAATCTTTGTACTTAAGTCTTTTGTTTTTCATCCTCTTCTCCTCATTCATTTAACTCATTTAATTGGCCTGTATCTATACAGGCCATTTTATCTTCAACCCCCCAACACACTGTGACATTTCCTCAAGTTTCTTGTATTTTAATGTTCTTTGTTGCTGCTGTTGCTTGTCGCCTTTTGAGGTAATATCGTACAGACTTACTGCAAGTTGCTGCTGCGGGTTTTACATCAAATATGCCACGCCTCCAGCGCAGTTGTAGCGCCCACATTAAGCGCTTACGACAATGCTCCTGTCACACGCGCAGGACCCACTGACAAAAGGACATTTTGTTTGTCAAATGTTTGTCATTTGTAAATGTCAAACGGCGGTCGAGCATATTTTGCATGCATTAGATGGAGAGACGGCGGGGAAGAGTGGGAGTAGGAGTCCTTACAAGTGCAAAGGAAGTGCGGTTAGGTTGGGGTAGTTACTTTCTCCTCCTCCACCCTCACCCACATGCAAAGGCAGTGCTTAAAATGTGCTTTCAGCTTGAGGCCCGCATATCTTTGGGCTCAACTGAACAAAGAGCAAGACAGAACGAGAGAGTGGGTGAGTGAGCAAGAGAAAGAGGGAGAGGGAGAGAAAAGAGAACAAATCGGGGAGAATGACAGGCAGTCAGTAGGAATTTCTTCTGTTTAGAATGAATTTTGTGCACAACAACCAAAATTATGAGACATATTTTGCTCTTGTCTGGGGTTTTGTACTGCGGCTCGTTGTTGTCTATTTGGGATGTGGACTAAAGAATATTTTCGGGGGAGGGGGCTGCTGTTCTCTCATATAGAAATCTGACATTTAATATTTACTTGCTTCAACTTGTGACATTTTACTCATTATGAAAGCCAAAGCCGTTTCTGGCGATATGCGTTTCGCTTTCAGGAAGGAGGGTTTTGCTGTGGATTGGTTTCTATTTGAGTGGGAGCCGGGAGCCTTGCTCAAGGATTCGGTTTTGTAAAACTTTTGTCATGCTTTAATTTGCTTTCTCTGAGCATTTCGTATTCATAAGCTGACGAAATTTTGACAGTTTTTAGTGCCTTTTTGTTATTGTCTCTCCAGACTCGGCAGCTTCTTCTTTTAATGTTTAGATTTATTTTCACGCAGATGCGTGGATTGGGCAGGGGGCTGGCTATCATTTATCAACGCTTCCGGGCGGCAGTCTTGTTCCTGTGTTTTGTGCTCTTCTTGACTGACTGCTGTCTCCTTTCATTCAATTGGGATTTTCTGTTTGTTATTGCTGCTACTGCTTCTTTTCTTTCCTCCTTTGCCGCTCTTCTGTAACGTTTTCTGGCCTTGGGGCAGGTATAAATGCTGTTGTAAATGTATTTTTAAATGTAATGAGATTATTACGCAATTAGTAAAAGTTTTCTGCGGGCAGCGTGCGCGCTGCGGGTGTCGGAGGGGGGTGGCTTTAGGAAAGTGAGCCCCGAGGTAGGCTTTTAACTGCTCGGATTTTATAGCTAATTTTTTTGCGTGCGCCTCTGTTATTATGTGTTTGAAGAGCTAAGTGAGGACTGGGCTTTAATGTGCCCGACCGAAAGAGAAAACCAATTTGATTTACAGTGAAATAACTCAAAGTTTATTTTAAATATCTGCTTAGATGCTCAGTGAAAGATTTAATTTTAATCAATGTTTTTATGCCTTGTTAATATTATTTAAAAAAAATATTTTTTATTTAGCTAATTCAACTACTTTATTTATTTACATTTTCGTGACCTTAATTCAATATGTTGCATAATATTTAACAGACAACAGACGATGATTATATTCAAAAAAAATTGACTTGATTTAAAATGTTACATTTAGAATTTATTCAAGATTTATTCATTTATTATTTATTTAACTAATTTTTTTAATATTCATTTTATTAATAAAGTGTGGTTGCCTTTAGGCAATTTTCACTGTAGTTTTTGCCTGAATTTTGGACATTTGGCTGCCTGATTTTGGGGCGAAACTCTTAATTAATTAAAAATAGAGAGCACTTGGTAACTGTGTACCTTTGTGTCGTGTGTGCACCAGTGCGTGTGTGTGTGCGTGTGTGTCTGGTGTAACATTTAGGTTCAAAAATATAAAATTTTTGCATAAACAACACAGACTCAGGACGAGCATTTCATTATGGCCCAGGCACAAGGCGACCACAAAAACCTAACTAGACACACACACACACATGGTCGTTCCCTGTTAAACACACACACATTGACACACCTCTCCATAGCTGCAGCTGCCTGGCCAAAGCACGCCCACCTCCGTCCCCAATCTCGCCTGCCTACGTGCCACATGGTAAACGCTTAAGGGCTCAACAAACACAAGAAGTCAAGACATTTACACTGCACTTCATGCTTCAGCTACAGCTACAGCTACATCTAGAGCTAGAGTTGGGCCCAACTTCGCCCGAGCTCAGGCAAATGAACCTTAAAAACAAATCATTATTAAAGACCCGTCCGTAGCCCCAGACTAACCCCGCACTTACCAAAAGGACCGCTGCTTGCCTTGCTTCATGTTTCTAATTATAAAAAAACTTTGCACCATGTTGCATTTTCTCTCTTCACTTGAATGTGTGTGTGCGTGTGTGTGTGCATGCCCCTGCGGCAAATTGTAGTTACACACATGACTCAATGTCTCCTTCTTGCAACCCCTACTGGCTCCGGCCCTGCGCCTGCCTCTGCCCTTAACATTTTTAACATTTTTGACTTTGCTGGAGGAAAGTGAATTACAGTGGGCGTGTCTGTGCCTGTTTTTCTACTCGCAGTTGTTGTTGTTGTTCTTGTTGTTGTTGTTGATTCATCAGTGGCACTTTTGAGCTGTGCATTTACTAACTTGTTCTGTCTCCCTAACGCTCGCTCCTTCTGCCTTTTTTCTTTGCATAACCAAGTTCGCCCTCATGTATTACTAACTTGTTGCAGTCCGTTCTGCAGCTTCATGCCTTTAGACCGTGAGCTAGTCCGCCCGCCTCCCCTTTAGGCATGCAACATGCCACAGCTGTCTCTGCCCACGCCCCTCTCTGTTTCTCTCTAGCGCTGCTCGTAAGCTGCTTGGGAAATTTGTTTTTGATTGAAATTTAAACAATAGCTGCATCGTCCAACAACAACAACAAACAAAAACAATAATATAGCCGCACTCCTAAACGCCTCTAAACATTTCCCTGGAAAAGATGAAGCCAAACTTACCCTGAGAGAATAAAGAACAATAACAAAGAGAAGTGTATCGCGAAATTATGGACATAACGATATTTTGGAAAGCTTTGGTTTCTTGATATATAAGCAAAGACTACATGTGCCTAAAGTATAGATCCTTAATGAAATAAGGAACTATCTTAAAACCTTCATTATGTTAAACTAAAGCTCGAATATATCTCTTATATTAATTGCAGGTCTGTGGTATTTAATAATAGATCTTTATTAGCTCGCAAGCAGCCAACAGCCTGGCATAAGTGTAATACACCCCAAAAGATGTAGGGTATATGAGAAAAAATCATAGCATATTTTGCTGCGCAGCGCATTGGTTTCGGGGTATACGACAACGCACCTTTGTTGCGTCATGTTAATGTGTGCATGTGTGTGTGCGGCTATTGTGTGTGTAAAGTGGCAGCAGTTTTAGCATTGAAGGCGCAAAGCAAGAAAAACGAGGCATCGTCCCCAACGGTGCACAACATGAAAGGGAAATTCCTTTTATTTACAATTTGTTGTTGTTGTTGTTGTAGCTGCTGTTAAGCATCTGCTTCAAATGAAATTGTTTATCAAGTTTAAACTTTTTGCAGAGAATTATGTAAAACATGTTGTTTGCGGGCTTCTCCGACGTTCTTCGTTCTTCGTTCATCGCTCATCGTTTGTCTTTTGGCCTTTTCAAAAATGTTTTATATAAAAATTAATTTTCTGCTCGAGCTATTAAACATTTATGTGCCATGTCCTGTGGCCCATTGTGTCTGTCAGTCAGGCTGTCCCACTGTCCTTGCAGTCTTCCTGTCCAACAAATCCTTCAATCCTAATCCCTAGCAACTGTCTCTCTGTCTCTCTCGCTCTCCGTGTTTAGTTTCAATTGCAAACTCTACTCTAAAATCACTCGGTTAGCTGCCCAGTTGTCCAGAACTTCCGCTGCCAGCCCCTCGCATCCTCCACCTAGGCTTCTTCGGGCAAAGCGCATTACATTTGCGGAATGCAGCGCAACCAACTGGTAAAGCGCTTAAAACTGAAAGCTCATCATTGGACGGGGGCTGCGGCATTGGTTTTTGCTCTTTGCCAGCTGCCCACTTGGGAAAAACCCTCAACTTGCATATTTATATCTATTATGATTAGATCAGTTCAACAGCTGCACATCAACCATTAAGTTTGCCTGCCCTTTTCATGTAACCTTTTCTGTGCGTCGTTCATCAATCAGTTAGACCTTCAATCAGTCACTCAGTAAAAATGGTCTTAAATATAATAAATATGATACAAATTTATGATATATCAATCAGTACGTCAGTCAATCAAACAATTAGTTAGTTAGTCAATCACGAGAAACAGTTTTTAATTTTAGAATAATACAATCATGACATACTTCATTTAATAGTCTTTGATCAGTCATTCAATCAAGACAAATACTTCATAAATTCTAAAATCATGTTGAAACTTATTCGAAAACAACTAATAAGCAAATAGGGCTTGCAACGCACCTAACACTCCATGCTCAACGTTTTCCAACACTTCCGCCCTATTGTCGGACACATTTATCGATAAATCGTTGGCCTAATCTGTTGGGCAATTGTGTAGCAACGTTGAGCCGCCGTGTTGGTTCTATTGTTCGATTCTTGAATACTTTCGTTGCCAAATGAACAGTTGCTATTGAAATCAAATGAGTCATGAACCAAGTTCAGCCACGCATCTAAATTTCACAGAAATGTGAAACAATAAAAGCAACAAAAAATACACCAACAAAATGACCCTCCACCCCCGAGCCCCGACCCCCTTGGCCAGGACACTCGCAGCTCCTTTCTGGTCAACTGAGCAGAGAAACTGAAGGTCATCATCATCAGCAGCAGCCCCTTTCCCTCTCCTTCTCTCTCCGTATCATTATTATGCTTCTCTTTCTTCCTCTCTCTCCTTCCTCTTCCTCTCTCTCTGGTTTCAACATTGCATTCTCTGCTCGCCGGAAGTTGGCAGCCAGCCGTTCGCATTGTTTTTGGCATTTCATTTGACGTCATTTCATTGTTGCTGCTGGTCAGTGCAGCCCCCTGCCAACACGCCTCCTTTTACCATAATGGCCAAGCTGCTGCAGCCCCTCTCCCCCACACCACTCCTCCCTCCCCTTACTGTCCCCCCTTTGGCGAAGCTCTGGCGTGATTCGTGCTCAGCCATGGGGTTGATGATTTCCGTATGCATAGCCCATTTTATGCACAACTTCCGGAAATTTCATTGCGGTTTTTTTTGCAGCGGATGTTGAATTGTTGTTTGCTTCTTGTTCGAGTCCCTGTTTCAGTACCTTACGACGATCTGGCTACCCACGCAGAAGTGCTACTAGCATGCTCTATCAGTCCAGCTTCAACAATTCCCAGTAAAAATCAAAACTACTAAATGATTTTGTTTTGA
>NW_027212822.1:0-48160 GCF_030788295.1 Drosophila virilis
TTGCATTTTGCGGACTGATTAAAGCAGCCCCAAAACAAGTCCAAAATATCTATGCAAATGCCAAATGGCAAATGAGCGCCACGGGTGCAGTGTCTGGGTCCATTTAAAGTGCAGTCGCTGACCGAGCTCTTCCATGCTGCCGCATAATATATTTGAGTACTTTATGGTGATGTCTGCTAAGCTTTTGCCCAGGTGAGCATGACTTTAAAATTGTTGAGTTTTGTATTCATTTTAATGAATGTAAAATGCTCGTTGTTGCTCATGTTTAAATACCCTGTGCGCTCGGCAGACGGGTATATGCTGTGTGAATGGTCGTAACAGTCGGAAGTGGGGACTGAAAATTGCTCGCATATTTCCTTCGATAACTGCATTAATTTTCCCAAGAATTGATATATATCGAGTTCAATTCCTCGTTTTTATACCCTAAACCCATTAAAAATGGGTATAGGGTATATTGTATTTCTGCAAAATCCAAATGTATGTAAAGCAGAAGAAGGCTTTCTCCGACCCCATAAAGTATATATATTCTTGGTCAGCATCAATAGCCGAGTCGATCTAGCCATGTCCGTCTGTCTGTCTGTCCGTCTGTCCGTATGAGCTAGAGACTTGAAATCTTAGATGTAGGTGCTCCTAGTACCCGCGCAGATCGAGTTTGTTTCCGATAATCGATAACTTACTCCGTTTCCAAGCAACCGATTAAAATCGATATCGATATCCGTGTTTTGGGCAATATTGGTAAATAACAAGAGCTAGAGTCACCAAACTTGACATATAGCTTCTAAAATATAATATATATATGCATTTGCTGTTGGAAGAGGAGGGTCAGGGTAACCCCTAGTCGGGAGCTCTCGACTAGAGCCTCTTACTTGTTTTACTTATTATGGATTATTTATAAGCCATAAACATTATGTTGAATCATATATAATATAGAATATTAGAAGTCACTTGTGTGTTGGGTATAGGGTATTCGCTAGTCGGGTTTCGGCAATTGTCGCAGACTAAAATAAATTATTCAAATTACTTCTTGTTCTGCATTGAGAAGGGTTTGATTTGCGGGTCGGCTTGATGTTGGTCATGCAATTTCGGTAACCGGTATTTTGGTTAACCAAGAAGATTTTTCGTTTGCGGTCAACATAGCCAAAGGTGTGCATGCGTGTGTGTGTGTGTGTGTGTGTTGTGTGTGTGTGTGTGTGTGCGTGTGATCATATTTAAACTGCGGCAATTTGAATAGCTTTTGAATGGCATTCGGGCGCACTTTTGAATGGCATCAGTTCAAGCCTGAATAGAAATAAGTAATCAAAAATAAATTTAGAGTAAAATGGAAAAGTTTTAGTTGGAAAATCGCAGTCAATTTTCAATTTCAATTGCCTCAATTGCTTTTAATGCAATTAAAATATTTCCCATGCCAAAGCGCACGGAAATGAAAATTCAAATGCGACTTTTTGTTGGGCAACATACAAATTAATAGAGAGCTGATATTAATATTATTTTAAATTTGATTGGGCAGCGGAAATGCATCGTGTGGCTTATGCATGGCGGCATTTGAATTTCCTGCCCTATCTCTGAAAGGGCGGTAGGTTGATGCCAGGCTCTGGACCAAAACGCAAACTTCAATTTTGGACACACAGCCGCCGCCGGCTAATGGAAAAGCCTTTTGCCAAACCCCAACCGCAAGGTAGCCAGTCTAGCATATGTCCCGCCTGACAGGACACATCGTTGCAGGCGTGCCCCAAAATTGCAATTGATGTCCAGCCAGAGCACGGCGCCCGGCTAAAGTGTTTTCATATGTAAGAAAGGCAAATGGTAAAGCGTAAACGTGTACGAAATTGCAGGCAAAGTGGTTGCCCGCCGGGACTCTGTACCGCGTTCTGTCCAGCTCAGCTCAGACCAGAAATGAGCAACAGTTCGTTTTGGACCGGAAAGCGGCTTTCCAGCGTGGGCTTGTTCAATTTGGGCTGGCGCAAGCGCAAAAAAGGTATTGTGATAGGGGAAACTTTAGTCGTAATTGTAGTGCAAAAGGCAGTAAAAAGTGGAGTAGATTTGGAAAAGTAGTTAATTTAGCAGCAAGTGGCTGTACTAGAAAATATGGGGAAAGTTAAGCTGAAATTGAAGCAATATGTTGTTATAGAAAATGTAGTTTAAAGTCAAGTTGAATATGCTGGGGATATCCAAGTAGAAACTTTAAAATACTGAAACAGTTAAAAGAATTTGTGGAGTAGATCTAACAAATTTACTGACATGTTCAACATAAGGTAAATATTTTAAAATAGTAATTTTCCACAACACAATGTTAAACCTTATTAAGGATCTTTGAAGGCGAATCTTCATTGTTATCCATCCATTTTCCACCTATGCAGGGGGAATTCTCCGATACCTTGTCATTTAGGTCATTAAAATTTGGGGCTTGAGCTGTGCGTTGATCATCAATCGTTCAATCAGTCAACCAGCTAGGTAAAGTATTGTGTATAGATAAATGTACAAATATATATATAATTGATGGATTATCTTCTGAGCTCAGCTTCATAGCAGTATACAGTGTAAATGGTGTTATTTAGAAAAACTTTCTCCTAATGAAAAAAACTTCAATTTATTCCTTTGATATGACTGATTGATTTGACTTGAATGATGTTTAATTCCATTGTCATCAAACATTTCGTTTAACTTCGATTTTTAAAAAAAAAATTTTGTACCAGTTCGCGTTGTTTGTCTCAAGCGGCTTCCTATTCCCAGGCCACTCGCTATTGTGCCCAATCAGCTGTTGGCCAGCAGCTGGCAGCTGACTGTTTTATCAGCCACCTTCGAACACCCACCCAACCAGCAGGTGGCAAACACCTGCTCACTGGAACAGGTTGCAACTGGAAGCCGCCAGGCGCCACTGCCTTCGTGAGCTCGTCGTCGATTGTCGGCTGTTGGTTGTCGGCATTCGGCTGTGGCTCGTCTGAATCGTTTTGTGTTGCCCTGTCGCAACAGTTTGGGCCACATTTTAGTTCCTGGTCGGCGTTGCACGTTAACGGTACCTCGAACGGAACCTAATCGGCGCACAACAAGTAACGTTTTTTTTCGCTTTTGTTTCGTATTTGAATCGCGAGTTTCCACCAAAAACAATAGTGTTAACAACACCAATTTAGGCGTGCGTTAATCGTTCAACCAGTGCTAAAAAAAAAAATAAGAAAAAGCGAAGACAAACAGTGCTAAAAAATTTGATCACGTTTATAGAAATTCGATGTTATGAGCCATTTGTATGCGCAACTCTTGGGCTGATTGCAATTCAATATCACTTTGAAATATCGCAAAAGGTAAAGCCAAATGTGTTTTTGTGAAGTGTTGTATATAATTATTTTATAGTAACCGACACTTATCACACTTTTGTTTTTTATTTAATTTTTAATTGAATTACAAATTGGTTTTAAATAGGTTTTGTTAACTTTCGAAACCAATTAACCGTTGAGTCGGTGATAAGTTAAAAGTGTAGTTTATTCTTAATAATAGTAACATATTGTACTTGATTTCTTTGTTCTTACACATTGTTAATAGCTTTGCAGAGGGTATTTTAATTTGATCACGACGTTGTGACTTTTAGAAGAAGACCTCTTTGAACCCTTAAAGCTATTTACAATCTTGATTAACCATGTCGATCTTTTGCTCTGTTTTTATGCAAATTAGTCCACCTTTAAGTCCTGATGAAAATTATGAGCGTCATTATGTTCCTGATATAAAAGCAAAATCTCTTCAGCATCTTACTCCTAAAATGTGATAAATAGAGAAAAATATTGCAAGTGTGCTATATGCAGGAAAGGAATTTTAATTTTGAGACTTAAGAGAATCAATATTTCTTTTGCTCTTGAATATTAGTTAATATTAAAACATATTTCTTTTTGATTTTACAATTTTCTATAGATTCAGAAGTGAAAAATGTATTCCTTTTTGATTTCAAAAGTTGTTCGAGAATCTTTCTTGTCTTCAACAAAGTTAAGAACAGCTTTTTAACATTTTAAACTACTTTCAAAGCTTTCAAAGGCAATTATTTAGCTAACAATTAGTTTTGCCAACATTTGGCCCTAATTTAACGCCCAATTTTGACTCATTAGCACTGCCAGTGGCATAAGAAGCCTGTACTCCTGTATAATCCTTCACAATGTTGCAGCCTGGCAGTCAAGTCAAGTTCATCTGGCGTCAATTGGGTGCGCAAAATTTTGCATTTTGTTGCAATAATTGCCAGCCATGGCAAGTTTGCCCTGCACGCGCACACACACACTGAAGCGGCATAAACCGGGCCGTCAGGCAATTCATATCCAAAGTACGCCTTGACTTCGGCAGCTGCCGTGGCAAGTGCCCCTCAGGGACAACCACAAAACCCACTGTTTGCCACGCCTCCTTAAGCGCAGAATGCCGTGCCAGGAACTGCAGCTATAATAACAACAATAACAACAAATAACCATTAAAATGCAACCAAACTAAAGCCAAAAAAATAAAAAATAAACCAAAGAAATAAGGGATACGTTTGCCGATGATTCAATACCCTTCTAGAAGATTTAATTTTTGCTAGATATATATCACATTAATAAACAATTTATATGAAGAGCTTAGATATAGTATTACGATTTTGATTAAATAATGTTCACATCTAGGAATATCGAAAAAAATGCTGGGCTTTTTATACCCTGAACCCATTAAAAATGGGTATAAGGGTATATTGTATTTGTGCGAAATCCAAATGTATGTAACAGGCAGAAGGAAGCATCTCCAATTCCATAAAGTATATATATTCTGATCAGCATCAATAGCCGAGTCGATCTAGCCGTGTCCGTCTGTCTGTCCGTCCGTCCGTCTGTCCGTCCGTATGTATGAATGCAAGGATCTCAGAACCTATAAGAGCTAGAGACTTGAAATATTAGATGTAGGTGCTTCCTAGTTCCCGCGCAGATCGAGTTTATTTCCGATAATCGATAGCTTACTCCGTTTCCAAGCAATCGATAAAAATCGATATCGATTTCCTGTTTTTGGGCAATTTTGGTAAATAATAAGAGCTAGACACACCGAACTTGACATATAGCTTCTAAAATAGAATATATATATACATTTGATGTTGGAAGAAGAGGGTTCAGGGGATCCCCTAGTCGGGAGCTCCCGACTAGAAACTCTTACTTGTTTATATTGACATTCAGTTATTGTCCAATTTGTTCCCATGTATGATATGATGTAGCTTAATAGTAGGCGGTTCTAGACATATATTAGAATATTTGAGCGATTTTTCCAATTGCAGCTATATGATATATTGGTCCGATGCAGCAGTCTTCGAATTATGTTCTATATTCCACAAAAATACGGATGTGAGAGTATGACTATGGCACATTTTAACTAGCTAGTTTTTATGCCTTCAATACAAGGGCATAATAAAAACAAATAACAATAATAATGTCTAAAAATAGCAGGAAATTCATTTGCAGCGACAACCGAAGCGATTTGAAGCATGTGCCTGGCCAGGGAATTGGCCAGAGGGATTGGTCTTGTTTTTGGATTTTCGGTTTGGCCTTTCGTGTGCGTTTCGGGGGCAGAGTCTGGACAGCCACTTGGTAAATGCATTTGGACTTTACTCGTAATCGCAATCGCAATTGCCTTGCCATCCTGCACACTCGCTCTCTGGCTGTTTCTCTCTCTGTTTTTCTGTTGTCTCTGGTTTATCTCTATCTCAGTTTTGCATGTTTCGCTTGTCTTTGTTAGCAATTTTGTATTTCAATGGTTTTTGTAATTGAGTTGAAAGTTTGTTTTAATTTTGGAATTCATAATGTTGCTGTCGTTTCGGGCATTGTTCTAAATCTACCCAAGCGCCTCTCTTTGCGCTTCTCAATCCATTGACAATAAACATGCCATAAGCTGAACAATATGCCTTAGCTGGAATTTAATAGGCTTCTGTCGTTTTAAGCATAGCTCTATCTACTCTCTGGCTCCCGTCTCGGCGCTTCTCATGTGCAGCACTTAATCAACTGACATTAAAATGTTATGTCATGTTATCGATAAAATGCGTCAGGCATGAGCCCGACTCTTCTCACTTTCCGTCGCCCTTGCATCCGCTGGTCAAACTTGGCGAGCTCTTTCACGATTTGCCCATTCTCAATCCATTGTTGTCCGGACAACGCTGGCACGCAGGCTTATCCATTACCCCAATGGCAAAGACGACCGCTGGGCCGTAATTAAAAATGGTGCCCATAAAACGAGGAAATTCCTTGGAAATTTCGACCGCAACAACAAAAGTGACCATTGATCAATTTACAAGGCATAAGCAAAATGAACAACATCATGCGGACAACTTTCAACCGACGTCCCGTCCCCTATCAGCTGTTCAAGTCACGTCTGGCCCTTACACTCGAAGAAAATTCATCGAATTTTCCCAAACTTCCAACTCCGAAGTACATCGAAATTTTTGTAAATTATTTAAATTAAATTTTCTTATATATATTTTTAATAATTCTTGTGTCTGTCTGAAAAGAATTAACATTGGGGTATTTTCTCAGGGTGTAGATTTATAGGTCCCTTTCGTTGTGCAGCCCGCCGCGCACTGGCACTTTAGTTATTAAGCGCAGAATTTTTAATTAATTTTCGCTTGAATTAGCCCGCATTTCAGTCACGTGTTAATAATAACAATCAAACGTCCAAGTCGAAGCTCCCAAAAAGCGCACACACACTTCCCGCTGCGCCACCTGATGACAGCGCCGTGACTCTGGGCCGTGACGTAAAGCCCCCAATGAAAAGTCGAAACTTACTACGCCCAATTGATTTTGGCTACGTTTTAGAGATTTATGACTACCGCCTGCTCTGACAGCTGATTATAATTGTGCCCTTACCGCATTGATTGGCAAAGGGTATGCAAAGCCAGCCATACGGTTGAGGTGTCAAAATATTGAATGGGTCTCATTGACTGATATTTGAGCTGAAATTGTCAAATCTAGTCAGTGGGACGGCTTATCAAAATGAATTATTAAATGTTTGAGCTGAATCGCTCATTTAATTTACTCATTCATTCATTCAAGCGGTCATGAACTATTCACTTTGCTCAGTTCTTTGGAATGCAGCGCTCATGACCGACTGAGCAATTAAACGAGTGAATCAAATCATCTATTTAGTTTACAACGTGAAAGTGAAACTATTGCACTTAGTCATCAAATTGAAGTGAATGTCCCCACTTAAGTTGAAATGTTAATTTTGTTCAAAAATCACGTAACTTGTTGCATTTCTTCTCGCTCAAAACCATTTAATTCTTATTGCCTATATATTTAAAATAAATTCATGTGAAGGGAGCCTGGCACTAGAGAAAACCATGGTTCAACTCCACTAAAATTTAAGTCAGACAAATGTTTTCTTTTATTTGCCAATTAAAAGACAATAAGTCGGTCGCCTGGCGATTAGAGAAAACCATGGTTCAACTCAGTAAAATTTAATTTTTTTGCTAGTTAATTTATTTTAACTGTTTGTTTTTACGGAGTATTATCTTAAGTACAATCTAATAAGACATTCATAAGACCATACACCCACTCGGTTGGGGTATATTTAAGTCGATTCCTTGCGGGGTACCCTTCTTGTTTGACGTTGTTTGCTTGTTGTTCATTAAAGCCAAGCGACTATAACTGCTGCTGATAAGCCTTATGCATACATATAACATACATCCCATATATGTTTATATATATATATACTTCTTTATTATTGGGATAGTCGCCTAAAGCGTTGACTGCGCGCAAGGCGCGCAATAAGTGACTAATGCATAATAATAATAAGAGCTATGCAAGTCTTTTTAGCACAGAAATCGTTGTCTTTAAAACTTTGGAATGCGCAAGAGCTCCACGAGACAGCCATTTCCACGCCCACACACAACATTTCGCCCATTTTCTTACTTAGACTACAAAATACCCATGTGGAAAAGTCGCGCATATTTCTGCTAGTTACGTATTTTCGTTTTTATTCTCATACATTTTACAGTGTCTGCGGCATGCCGTAGCGTTTCCCCTGTCAGCCCCCATCGCCTTCCTCCGCTCGGGGAGGGAGTTGGAGTGCTGCGTGGCGTGTGTTCTGGTCGATGAAGAGTCAGGGGGAAGGGGGGCTGACAGCAGCAAGCCGAAAGTAAGAAAATCTGTCAACGGCACTTTTCACTTTCCGCTGCCAGTCAACAGCAGGAGCAGGAGCAGCAGCGGGACCTGGAGCCCAGCCCATCTTCATGCTCATCCACAAAATATGCGAGCGCAAATTGATTTAAACGCGACAGCAAGGAGGAGCTGGGCTGGTCTGCAGCTTGTGGCATGGGCTCGAGGCTGTGATGCAGCTAAACGTAGCATAGCTATCACATAGCATAAGCACTTAAATTGCCTCAGGAAAGTGAAGAGCCCAAAACTGAAATGTTACAAGAGCTCCAGTTGCGACGGCTCGACTAGCAGATACTCTGTACGCAGCTATGCAATCCACAATCCACTGGCAAGCTAAAGAGTTTATTATTTTTGATAAAGTAAATCAGTCGAAATTCGAAAATTGAAAATTATCCAAGACGTGTAGATTACAAATTCTTGCAATTTTACGACTAGCAGATACCCTGTACCCACAATTCACAGTGAATCTGTCGAAATTCGTGTCTCTAGTTTGAAAATGTTCAATAAAAAGTAAATTTCGAATACAGACTAAAGATTTCTTTGTATCCACAATCCACATGTGAGTTGAAAAGTTTATTATTTTTGATAATGTGAATCTTTTAATATTTGTGTCTCTTGTTTGAAAATTCTCCAAGAAGTGTTTTATTAAAAAATATATTTCAAATGTAGATTACAGATTCTTGCAAATTTACGACTAGAATAAACTCTGTAAGCAACTCACATGCGAGCTAAAATATACCCTTTATACGCATTTTCAATGGGTATGCCTCATAAATAGTGAAAAGCTCTTACCTGCTACAGCAACTTTAGCTGTAACTGTCGTAGTTAAATAGCTCAGCTACAAACTGGCATTGAATCAAATTCATAGCCTCTTAAGCCGACCCCTGCCTGTCCCTGCCAGCCCGTGCTTCTCCCTGGCACCTCTTCGCGCGAGCCCTGTCAATAGTTCGCCTCCGAAAGAGTCGTTGTTTAGAAGCATTTAAATTAGCAGCTGCCAAGTGGAAACTGAAAACTGAATTTAATTAGCTGGCAAATGAAAGGAAAACACAGTGCCCAAATACCCATACATACCCATACGTACACACACACACACGCACACATGCGCATAAATGCGACACCTAAGTACTTATGCACTCAGAGAAAAATTGTTATCCCCAATTCTGGTATATGGAATTTTTTTATAACGTTTTGTTCTTCAAATTCTGGGCTATTCATAAGTTTAGCAAGAATGGTACTTGAAATAGGTTTAAAATTTTGTAAACTATTATTTTAACATTTCTGAGACCGAGTTTTTTATTATACCCTGGACCCATTAAAAATGGGAATAAGCGTATATTGTATTTGTGCAAAATCCAAATGTATCTAACAGGCAGAAGGAAGCATTTCCGACCCCATAAAGTATATATATTCTTGGTCAGCATCAGTAGCCGAGCCGATCTAGCCATGTCCGTCTGTCTGTCTGTCCGTCTGTCCGTATGTATGAACGCAAGGATCTCAGAACATATAAGAGCTATAGACTTTAAATTTTAGATGTAGGTGCCCCTAGTGCCTGCGCAGATTGAGTTTGTTTCTGATAATCGATAACTTACTCCGTTTTCAAGCAATCGATTAAAATCGATATGGATATCCTGTTTTTTGGGCAATTTTGGTAAATAACAAGATCTAGAGTCACGAAACATGACATGTTGCTTCTAAAATATAATATATATATATGCATTTGATGTTGGAAGAGGAGGGTTCAGGGTATCCCCTAGTCGGCAGCTCCCGACTTGAACATCTTACTTGTTTGAATCTTATATTAAGAAATTTGTGGCTTTAAGTAAAATACTTCAAATTTCATTCGATTGTAATTTGCTTGAAGTTTTGTTTAAGTGTAAGCTGTTCTTTCCCACACATTTGTATGCCTTTTATAAAACTGAAAAGCGAGCTGAACGCAGCAAAATCGTGAAGAGTAGAATGTGTTTCGATAAGAGCACAAAGAAAGACGAGCACTATTCATACATGCAAGTATGCCATGCATATACATATTTATGTGTGTGTGTGTGTGTGTGTGTGTGTGTATGTGCCTGTGTGTATTGATGGCCTCAATTAAGTGCCTGGACGCATTTCGGGTTCAATTTGGCCAAAGCAACGCCTCATCATATGCCACGCACATCCACAGACGTTCCAAAATATTACAACTTTTTTTTTATTGCCAATTTCTCGAAACCTTTTGTTGAGCTCCGGCCTCGGCTTGTTGTTGGGCGCCTTAAGCGGATGCATAAATATTTAAATTTGTTGTTGTTGACGAAAATTGATAGGATTTAATGACATTAGGGACAAGAATCTGAAGCGTTTCATGATGCCTGAGTCCTTGATAAGCTTCGCCTCACAAAACAATGCGTGTGTGTGTGAAAAGGGGCTGTAGAGAGCGGGGCGGGGGCGAAGTGTTAAATGCTATCTCCTTTTCCGATTTAACTGATTTATGAGCTTTCAGACCATTAAAAAGGCATAAACCGAACCATTAGACAATTGATCTCGATCCCACAAAAACCAAACAAAACATAATTTTAATAATTGCTTTGCCCAGCGATTAGTTTATTGGAATCAAATATGTATGCAGATATTTGCTTGGCCATCGTGCCATTATCTATACGAGTAGCTAGAACTTATTTAGTTCGCACAAAGCACTGACCAAATAGATTTTATTGACAGTTGGTTGTATTTTTATTGCCAATTGTTATTATCTTTTGCATATTTATTACGGCTCCCTAAACCAAAGGGCAGTTGCCCTTTTTACACCTTAATAATTGGATATGAATATTAATATTTATTGAAACTGGCAATTCAATGAAAATATATTCTATTTAATTCAATGTTAGAAATATATTTTCTTTTTATGGTAGAAATATACATGGAATATTATAATTTTTTTTTTTTACACCTAAATAATTGGATATGAATATTAATATTTATTGAAGCTAGCGATTCAATGAAAATGGATTCTATTTTATTTGATGTTAGAGATATTTTTTTCTTATGGTAAAAATATTGATGGAGTATTCTAATTTTGATTTTTTGCATTTCAATTTTATGCAAAACCATCATAGCCAAAAGTAAGATTTATTTTTCTATTTTTCGATGTATTTTTCTCGGGCTTGCAACTCAAAAATGTTTCATAAATTGCGTTGACATTGCAACGATCCCTGCCCCATCTCCTCCACCCATGTGGACAATTTAAAGTAGCATGAAACTAATAAATATTCCATTGGGCTCTTAAACGACTGACTGCACTGCATATCGGAAATTTATAAAGCTTCAGTAATGTTTGCTCTTGTGCGGGCCATACTTTTTTTTTGCTGCTGCCTCTGACTGTTGTGGCTTCGACTCGGATAAATGCTCTGTAAATACAACATCATATGAAATACATTCATCGAGCTGTGAAAATGGTTGCTATACCCTGTAACTTGCAGTTGCTTCGAAATGAATCTAGAACTGTATAATATTAATTACAATAAGTAGTTAATAGCTACTTATCGTCTTCTCTCGGTCTCTCTCTCTCTCTCTCTCTCTCTTGCCCTTTTCTGCTGTGTTTTTTGATAATTATACAACACTAGCTCAGCTAAGAATCGTTGCCAGCTATGCATATGCAGATTACAGGGTATTCGGCGAGTTCCCTGTCGCATATTGTTGTGTGCTCGTTAAGAACGTTAGAAAGTAACCAAAAATGTTGCTAAACACGACGACAGTCGCCTCTGCCGCTTCCACACACTAACCAAATTGTCGCTTTGCATGTTGCGTATGTGAGAATGTGTGGGTGTGTGGGTGCGTGTGTGTGTTGGTGTAGTTGTGGTTGTTGAGTGTGCGGTTGCATTGGCAAGCCTGGCAATCATTTGGATGCATCGAAAGTTGGGCCTTGCACCTCCTCGCGGCGCAGCGGAGGCAACCATGGTTGCATGCACAATTGATTGCATTGATTGCGCATGCAGCAGGGCAAAGTGTCAGTGTGTGTGTGCGCGCGTGTGTGTATGTGTGATGTCCTGAGTATCTATATTCAGTGCTGTTTGTGCACTTGTTGTGGCCATAATTGAATTTTATGGCCGCTTATTTTTATTGCTGCCCCTGTCAGCTGCCAATTTATGACACAAATCGAATCGTGCATTTTGCCACGTCGAGTGAGGGTGTTTGTGTTTGTGTGAAGGGGGAGAAGACATGGCGCGGTCCGGGCATAAATAATTGATGCACGCAAATAGCTAAATATGTCATCAAAAAAATATTGTTGTTGCCAGGTTAGCTTTGAGCCAGGAAGTGAAACGACGCCTTATCCTGGCTACCAGCAGCTCCAGCACTTTGCCTAACATTCTACGAACTTGGCCAAATCAATAAAACACAATTTTGGGACATACCCTCACCGAGGGTATTCTGATTTTGAGCAAGAAGTAGCCAACCAAGTGTACCTATATTTAAAGGTTCTTGATCGACATCAACTGGCGTCTCTCTGTCCATTTGTTTGTCAACTTGACATTTTAAATGTAACTTTTGCATGTTACATGTTTGTTTTGAATTTCCATGAATTCGACATCGATTAATCGATTTTTATACATGTTCCCTCTTTAGAGTATTTCTATTTGGAATGCTTCAAAATGCTTTCCGAGCTGGAAAACAATCGATGGGACAATCAACTATATCGATTTTCGCAGTTTTCCCAGCTCAAACACTTTTCGAACAAAAGAAAGCGACAAGTAAATAGAATAATTTATATTTTGGCCTTTTCTTTGGAAATTCGAATCATCACGGTCTGATGCTATTATTGTTTTAAGACAATATTTTGAAAAGCCGAACGATCTGGAAGACCGAAATCCACTTGTATATTGCATGGTAATAAAGTTCAGTAATTGTTTATACAAGCTACAAGCTACAAGCCTTAAAACCAAAAATAACTTGATTTTTTCAAATAAATAGCGAGAGCTTTCGACACATTTTTTTGCGTTCCGGCGACGTGAGCCGTCACAAAAAGAACGTATAGCAAAGCTGGTGAATAATTTCAGATCGCAAAAACTTAAACGGATTTGAATATTAGCCTGATATCACATGAACTGTATTGAAAAGTTACTTACATTTAGAAAAAAATTTGTTTCTTAATATAATATAACTAATGTCTTCTAATTATTATTATTTTTTACATCGATACTATTTGCGAATCGAAAATATCGATTGTCTCAGATATCGATGCAGCTCCGCGCTGGTTCTAGGCTATTTCCAGGTCGGACATAAACCGTATTTTTTTTTGTTAGTGGCTGGTTATGCCTGAAATTATATTTTGGCTTGCCTGCTGCGTGGATGATTCAACAATTTGCACACCTGCTGTTGGTTATGCGCCATTGTTGTTGTTGTAGTTGTAAATGTTGTTGTTGTAGTCGTTGTTACGTTTGGTCAAGGGCGCTGTTGTTGTCAGGTGCGAAGGGCCTGAATGTGAAGCCTGCAGAGTAGACAGCGGCATATATTAATGGAAAACAACATGAAAAATTGAAGTAAACAGCTGCAACAGCAGCAACAACAACAACAACAACAGCAACAACAACTATCACAAACACACGTCGCTGCGCTCATAAATCTCAATTTGATTTGGGTTCCAATGTCCTTCCAGATAAAAGACAGACAGACAGAGGGACCCCAAAAAAAGATTCAATGATTCAACGATTCGATGATTTTTACTATGCTGCCTTTTCATACTCAGCTATTTTATTTGATTTGCTTGTGTCCTTCTGGCTTTCTCTTGCTTTCACGCTGCTACCTCTAACTCCCTAACCCCCTCCCCTTCCCTACACTCCTATACGCGCTCGTTTCCCCGTTGCAGCCTTTGCTTTGGCTTTGACTTGTGCCCAGCGGCGACCCAAATCAATGACTTTTGCACATGTGTGTGTGTGTGTGTGTGTGTGTGTGTATGTGTTGATGTGTGTCCTGTCACGCCTCATTGCGTACGCCCACTCGTCGACTGCCGCCTCGCCCCACAGTCCTCTTGCTGGCATTGTAAAAGTTTCTCTAATTGTTTTGCCACTGTCAATTTGTATTTAATTGCATGGCAATTAGAGGCGGCTATAGCAAAAGTGGGCATGGTCCGTGTCGAAACAATCAAATGAGCTGTCGCTTAACAATGCCACATTCAGCGCGCAGCAGCAACTTTGGCCGTGGCGTCAGCGTGTTGCAAGTGTGGCAAATGTGTGCTCGCGTTTCGCTAGCGCGCCAGCTGTTGGCTACAGTAGAACCTGACTAAGCGCAACATGGCTCACAGCTGACTGTTGTGCAGTGGTGGAAATTAATAATTGATTCAATGCTGCGGGGCGTGGCATCAGAGTTACACGCGTTTCTCCAGCGTTTTAAAACGCTGGCCCGCTGCTAGGTATCCTGTGGAATTCTCTCAACTGTTGTGCATCAGCGGACAAGGATAATTGGTTTAGCTAGCTTCTAATTGCTGCTGCTGATGCTGCTGCTGCTGCTGCTGCTGCTGCTGGATATTCGTCCTGAGGGTCCTGGCTGCAGCTTAGCTCTCCAGCAGCGACAGCAGCTAATGAAATTGCTAATAAAACCACACGAGGACAAGGGCCAAGCCACACATGACACAACACACAACACACACACAAAGACATATAAACGCTTACTCTTCCCCTTTCTCTCTCGCTCTCTCTGGCCGCAGCATCGCGTCTTAATTGGGCCGCGCTCACTCTCCGCGGTGAAACGAATTTAATTTATGGTCTCGCCAAGTTGAACATGCCACGCCCACAATGCTCAGCTCTCTAAACTATAACAAGCAAATGGGGGTGGGGGGGTTGTTGCCCGAAATGGCCGCAACAATGTCCTGGCCAGGCGTCTTTGTCTCCGCTTTTGGGCGAGGACAACAGCAAGGAAATCAATTATGTGTGCGAGTCCTTGTGGCTGCGAGTCCTTGTCTATGTTATGTGCCGGGATAGATAGATAATAATGAACGATAAGTGTCAGTGTTGCCGCCCACATCAGTCACGCCCCACTCCACGAATCCTTTCGCACGCCCACACACACGCACACACAAACACGCACGCATCCTTGACAGTTCCTTGCTTGATGCCCCTTCTTGCTGTTGACTCGTCCTGAGTGCATGTGTAAATTTAGCTAACGTTTTAAGTGCCAACTCGGTATGACAACTAAATAATTATGGTCGAGGGGGGCAAGAGCTGCCGGAGAGAGGAGCTGGGTGTGATTAATGGCGCGTTGCAAAAGTGTTCTATGAATGGAAAACAGAGCGTGATGCCACGCAACTAAAATGCCCTACAAAAGTCAAATATTTTTGGCCAGATGGGGGAAACATCTTTTAGAGGGAAACATCTATAAAGTGTATGTATACTCTTG
Source organism: Drosophila virilis (assembly GCF_030788295.1). Taxonomy (NCBI): domain Eukaryota; kingdom Metazoa; phylum Arthropoda; class Insecta; order Diptera; family Drosophilidae; genus Drosophila; species Drosophila virilis. The sequence goes on from NW_027212822.1 coordinate 15,495, forward strand.
ACCAGCTGGCATGATTACGTTAGGTCCTTCAGGCTGAGAGCCTTGTCTATCTTTAAAGTTTAGCCAAAACATTCAATTTGGAATGTATGTTCGTCATCTTCGAATGTGAAATATGTTGCCTGTGAATACTTCGGTTTTTTTTTGCGGCGATTTCTCGAATTTCACATCGATGGTCTGAAAAATATGAGATATCCTTACCACAAAAAACTGATATATAAACAAAAGCAGGCTGTAACTTTAAATTATGATTTAAAATTTTGAAAATTCCACAATTTTTAACATTTAAAGATGGCCAAATTCCGTAGAGTCCATTAAGTGAAAAATTTAAAACAAACCGACAATAAACTTTAGACTTATTTAGGAATAAAGTTCTCAACTTAAAGAGCGCAGCCTCAAGCTTAGCGTGTTGCAGAGTATTTTCTAGTCGGACACCGTTTGACCATTTGGTTACTTAGTTTTGTAGTCTGAGCTTAGCTAAGATTTGTTTGATTGATATTCTGTAGAATTGCTAGGTTGCGTAGATTCTTTCGCTTGTGGCTGATATCTTAATAGATCTTAAAGCCATATAGGAAGAGTGTGGGGCATGTAAATATTTGTCAAGTATTTAGTTAGGTTCGGATTAAGTACCCTGTAAAAATGCTTGTGCTCAGAAGCTGCAGGTGCTTTAGCTAATAGTTGTTATTTAACCTAAATCCAAGTCTTCAGCTACCTGGGAATACCTGAAAGTAAAGCAAAGCACATTTAAATGTTTGGCAATATGAAATTAATAAATAATTGATATACCCTATAAAATTATCTATAGCTTCCGATCCTCATCTGGGAATATTTCTAAAGTGTGCGAGGGCATGCTTATATTGGTCAAGCATTTAGTTAGGTTTAGATTTATTACCGACTAAAAAGGCTTGTGCTAAGTTTATAGCTGATATTTAACCTATATCCAAGTCTTCAGTTACCTGGGAATACGCCAAAAAGCAGTGTAAAGAGCAAGTAAATATTTTCCAAGATTTTAATTGCTTGATACGCTGTAAAAGAAGAAGCATATGCTTTAGTTTACAGCTACCAATATGTCTTACTTAAAATATGTCTTACTTAATATATCTACAATGCTTTAGCTTTCTGGTAATACCCCTAACAAGTGGAAGGACATGTAAATATTTGTCAAGTGCGTTGCCACATCCTGTTATTATGTGACTTCCTGTAGCGATGCTCTCGTTATTTCTTACTCGGGCCACATCATTAAGTGTGAACTAAAAATACTCACCTGAACTTGTATATATATAAATACTTATATATATATATATAGATATATATTCCCCAGCAAAAACCGCAACTGTAGCTGTGATTAATCGCTGAAGGAGCTGCTTGTCTGTCCGACTGTGTGTCTCTCGGTCGGCCTGTCGGTTGGGTGCGGCACAAAGGAAAAAGTGAATAGAATTTTAGGCGAGCTCAAAAGCTCGGGTCATGAGGTATTTTGCCCATTACATCAGCGCACAAAAGTAGACTACAGTTGCGACTTTCTGTATCGCATTTTATTTAATTTATTGGCCAGCTTTAAGAGCTCCACTTGAATGAAAATACAATAATTATAGATAAAATATGCGGCTGGATGAAATCAATTTCAAAATTCAATTACAGAAAACACACAAATAAAAAGTGAAGAAATAAATGAAATTAATTTGCATTAAAAGCTATTGAAGGCACCTGTTTCTGCTCTTGCTCCTGCTAACTGTTCCTCCTCCTCCTCCTCCTTCTGGTTCAAATTCAAATTTAAATTGCCTGGAAAATATTTAAGCTAGGCGCCGCTTTGATCGCAGCCAAAAAAAAAATGCGTATAAATAATGTAAGAATTTAAATTAAATAGGCCTTTAAGCTGGCGTCTCTCTAAAAAAAATTGCCAACCGACACCCCGTTGACAGTCAGCAGTTGTGGCAAGTTTATTTTCTTTTGTTGTTGCTGACACTTGCAAATACTTTAATATAAATTTTTGCACAGTGGTTTTCTGTAGGCATCTACGCAATTTATCACAGATTGCAGCACAAATAATTAGAGCAGAAAACAGCGCTTGCAGGCTGCAAAACTGCACGTGTTCTTTGTTAGGCTATTAAAAATCCTCAAATCCTCACTTGACGCCCTACCTAGACTTAACACGAATCATAACTTTGCAATGACTAAACGGATTTTTATACCCTGAACCCATTAAAAATGGGTATAAGGGTATATTGCATTTGTGCAAAATCCAAATGTATCTAACAGGCAGAAGGAAGCATCTCCGACCCCATAAAGTATATATATTCTGATCAGCATCAATAGCCGAATCGATCTAGCCATGTCCGTCTGTCTGTCTGTCCGTCTGTCCGTATGTATGAACGCAAGGATCTCAGAACCTATAAGAGCTAGAGATGTAGGTGCTCCTAGTGCCCGCGCATCGAGTTTGTTTCCGACAATCGATAACTTACTCCGTTTCATAGCAATCGATACAAAATCGATATCGAGAGCTGGGGAGACAAAATAAGGTCGCGCTGCTTACTTCTATCCCAGAGATCTCATAGTTATTTCGTCTTCCTTCAAGCACAGCCTACGAAGTTGAGATTCGTCTTTATCTTACGTAATGTCTTTTAAAATTCATATTTCTGTATAAAGGCTAGCGAGGGATTCATTAGCCTTATCTTAATGTTAATACTACTTGCCTCGAACTTTATGTTATTTTAAGCACAAATTTGGATAGCCACAATCTATAAAAAATTAAATTTCAATTTTAACCACAGCTCAACGGGTTTTTTTTTTCCCAACAAAAATTTTACTTGGTTTCAGTTGGAATCAATTTCTGGAATGAATACAAATACAAAGTGCATTTGTTCTGATGTTTGCCCTACGCTATGTTTAACACATTATCGAAATTAAGTATACGACTTAAAGTCGTCTTTATCCGTTTGTTGACTGGACGCAAACAGCAGACCGAATTGACCCAAATACCTGACTACATGTACGCATGCTTGTAGATACCTCAATGATACATTCATATCAATAAAAAAAAAAGAAAGGAAAAGAAGAAACCAGAAGAAAGTAAAGCCTACAGCTTGACCCAACTGCCATTTGCTGGCATTTTGCTACCTTTCTCAGTTTTACGACTTAATGACTCTGCTGGGATTAATATGACTAATGGTGCGCTGCTTTTCATTCGATACTGTTCGAGTCCTTTATATGTATATGTATGTATATGTGTGTTTATATATATGCAGACTATTTGGGCTTTTGTGCAATTCATGTCCAAATAGCCGCCACTGACGTGCCACACACACACACACACAGACACAGACCTACAAATAATTATGGCTCGAGTCGACTCTTATTTCGCTTTGTGTGCTGACATGCCATTTATATATGGGAAAAAGCCAAGTTGTGTATATACCTATAGGTAGGTATATTTGCTATTTACGCTATTGTTGACTCTGAATGACTATGGGATATCCTGTGGCTCCAGACCACTTTCTGAAAACATTTTAGCGCATGTAGTATAGTTCTCTTTTTTCTCTTATTTCCCCTCCAAGTGGGGAAATATGGTGGTCAATGTTTGGTTGAAAAACATTAAAAAGCATCGCGTCGTACCAATGAGCGTGATGTCGCCGGTTCAAAGCTACAATTGTACACAAACAATTTGAATACTGCTTCCATTTTCAACATTAGCCATTTGACCTGGGCGAAGCCGGGTAATTTCTTTTCGAATACAGATAAAAGTTGACTAAACGTTAAACATCTTACTTTCAGTTGGGCAAGTTATTTATTCAAGCCACGGTAGTCTACCCTCAATGCTCACTTTTCAGCACTCACTTTGTGCACAGTGTTGCCATTAAAAAGTTTATTCTTGTTTATGTATATATATTTAATTAATATCTAACATTTTTTGTTGATAAAGAACATATTTTTGCTTCCTTTGCTTTGTTAAGTTTAGTTAACTAAGCTTGTGTGTCTTTCTACCTTTCGTGTGTGTTTTAAACTCACTCAGTCATTTCCAACACTCATTTTCTTACTCCCAGCGTTGCCAGCTAGACAACTTTTACGGTTCATTCTAATTTTAAACACACTTTAAGGAATATTTGCCACGGCCTAACTACAGGCTATATGGAGGCATATAAAGGATATATTATCGGTTTCTTTAAGAGAAAATTTATAGTTAGCTACATTTTATGTGGGTTTCTACCTTTCGTGTATGTTTTTCACTGACTCGGTCATTTCCAACACTTACTTCCATACTCCTAGCGTTGCCAGCTAGTCAACTTTTACGGCGCATTCTAATTTTAAACACATTTTTATCACCTCGGCTTAAATACAGGACACATAGAGTTGAATAAAAAGCAAACAGCTGGAAATTTAAACACTCGACACACACACAGAGTTGGAGTGGTCGTTTGACTGTCATTAGCCGAGTCCAGCAGCACCACGAGCACCAATAACAACAACAAAATCAAACACTCAACAACAACAACAACAACAACAACAAGAGAACAACAACTTTTTATCAAGGCAACTGAACTAGACACTTGGAGCTGAAGGTGTTGACTCTTATCTATGGCATGCATCAGTCAGTCAGGAAAATTAATTAACAACAACATTGACACTTGAAAATTGGACGGAACACTGGCGGACGTGGGCGGTGCAGCTGAAGGCGGGCGGGCCACTCGTAAAGTCAACAAGCTGCTGAGGCGAGTCGAGTTTGGTAAGCGCTGCGCCATTTGCTACTCATGAATTGTTTTGTCATTGTTGATGTGGCTAGTTTCTGGCTACTGTTTATATAGTGTGCCGCACACACCCACACACACACACACACACACACTCAAGTGGCTGCTGGTCAAACAGCCTCAAAAGTAGCTCACTCTCAAAGCGAAATGAACCAAGAGACGTAGACGAAGATATTTTCCTTTGCGGTCTGTGTGTGTGTAAATTGTGGAAATAAATTTCATTTGACTGTTGTTTGCTTTCGGCTCTAGGTTAATATTTTCCCATCTGTGAGTGTGCGTGTGGGTATGGGTGACTTTCTGTGTTTTGGCTTTTGTGGTTTTAATCCTGCGCTCCATTCCGAAATATGTTTCAATTAATTATACACATTTCTTGTGCGCACACAAGTGCAACAACAGCTTTTGGTTAGTCGATGGTAGAATTTATTGCAGTGCATTAATTCACATATGATGAATGCCACAATTGATTCAACCTGTTATGTAGCATTTGTTGTTATAACTGGTTGGGAATTCTAAAATTAGTGTATTCTGTTAGTTTCATGGACTTGCCATATGCTGAAGCTACGAACTAATATCGAAATTGACTGCTTAAATTGAAAAAAATATTACAATTCGTATAAGAATATTTGGTAAAGTACAGAAGTTTATTGCATATATGGCTGAGGTTGATGTTGATCTATGCGAATACAAAGAGCTCGGCAAAATGTGTAATATATAAATGGGAGGCTTCTCCTAGCCCTTAGACCGTATGAGTTTTCATATGAAAACTATATTTATTTATTTGTTTGGCCTTCCGGACAGTTCCTTTCTTCCTTATTTTTTTTTTTATATACTATGCAATTATTATGTAAGCGCCTTTACATATAATATTATATAATAATTTTCTAGCTTTGCTTCTTGTTACCATTGAAGTGCTCGTTCGAGCTGTCATTCCCACGCTCTGTTCTCCGTTGCAGCTCGTAACTTCCGGTAATTTTGCGCCGTAAAATGTTTGCCACCAATATCCGCTTGGCTGTCGTCAGCGTAATGCCGCAGGCCAAAAGGCATTGAGGCCACGTTTGCATTCTCGCCGTGTCCTTTGGAGCGCCTATTTCCGCTGCATTTTGCAATTTGCAATTTGAATTGCTACGTGAAAGGCACTTTTCTCCACGCCCATATGCGCTGGCTAATTGCTATGCAACAACAAGAACTGCAAGAATTTAAGTAGAGCACAGTAAAATCTAAATAGCCAACATGGAGGAGGATGTTTATGCCACCCTCAACTATAGCGACAGCGAGGGTACAGCTGAGGAGGACGAGGATGGCTGGAACAGCCTGGAGATGAGCGTCGAACAGCTGCAGCATTTGCTGCTCTGGCAGCTGCCCGATCGGGCCAACTATACGGACCAACAGGCACTGGCCAATTGGAATTTAAGCAATGCAACCGCAATGCCAACGCCAAGTCCCGCTCAGCCCGTGTTCGATGCAAACAACTATTGGGCCCTGCTCGCCTTGGTGTTGGTCTTTGGCACCGCGGCGGGCAATATCCTGGTCTGTTTGGCCATCGCCTGGGAGCGTCGTCTGCAGAATGTGACCAACTACTTTCTCATGTCGCTGGCCATCACGGATCTAATGGTTGCCGTTCTCGTCATGCCACTGGGCATCCTTACCCTGGTTAAAGGTGAGTGCTAAGCAGAAGCAGCTTTTCTATATATATATATATATATTTATGATTCTGTTTGTGTTGAGCATTAGCGAGCCGTGGCAACAAGAACTATGCCCTTTGAATTTAACTTTTAGTTTTTCACTAATTTTTCACTGCTGGGGTGGAAATGTGAAACTCGTCTTAAATTAGATTTTAGTTCTGTTTATCAGCTAACTGATGATTTTAAATTACTATCTATAATTATTACGTTTTTTTCGAATAACGATTATTTAACTATCAAATTCCCACTGATTTATCATTCGGAAATGTGCATTATTTTCAAACGATGAAACTTATTTTTAATTTTTTTTTTTTTTTTTAAATTCGATTAGATGCTATTATAATGATATATAAAGATAATATGGGTTATTCAATACAATTTGAATTTCCATTCAGAAAGGGGAATTTTTTTTTTAATAAGTGAAACTAGTTTTTATGCTTTATTAAATCCGATCAAATGCTATCATGATGATATATAAAGAAAATATTACGGGTATTCAATACAATTTTGAATTTCCACTCATTGTGGCGAATTTTTGTTTTTAAATAGGTGAAACTTATTTTTCATGCTTTTTCCAATCCGATCAAATGCTGTCATGATGATACGTAAAGAAAATATAATGGATTATTCAATACTATTATTGAATTAATATACGACATACGTCTCTTTAAGAAAATAAGCTTTCCACGCGTTTTTCACTTAGAGTGACGAAATTACCAAAACACGCCGTTAAACAGCTTTAAACTTAGCAGCTGCTTTGAAAATGTCTTGGCGCCGTCTATTCCTTTGTTCATGCATCAGAGCAAAGGGAACGTTTCCGATTCTGTATAGTGTATAACAATGCACGTTTAATGCGCTTGCAATCAGCGTGGTCCGGTACACACACATACTTACACACAAACACACATACACACAGACACACGAAAACGCGCGTCCTTGGGCATCCTTTGGCTGTCGCTGACACGCAGCCTGATGCGGCGCGCATATAATGAAGCTGCCTGTCAATGGCGGCCAAGTCGGAGCACGCCTCGCCGATTGCATTATGTGGCAGATATTTCGATCAAAGCGACTAAACAAAAACCAGAATAAACTCAATGAAAAGCGCCAGAAAAACAGTGGGAAATGGGAAGGGGAAGGGGAAGGGGAAGGGGGTTAAGAAAAACTAGCGGGTTGCCGACAATTTAATAAGCGCGTCTCTTTTGTTGGGCACAGCCTGGCGAAGACAATGGCCAGACAGCAGCTCGGCAAACGGAAGCGTTTTTGGCTTCAGTGCAGCATAAAAATTGCATTAGACGTGCCAAACGAGCGAAGCACTTGGAGAGCAGACCAAGAGGAGCCGCAGGAGCGAACAGGAGCGGCAGCTGGCAGTTGGCACTAGTTGCCCCACCGCGTCCTCCCTCTGCAGCCATGTTGACAGTTTTGTTTGTGCGCTTTGGGAGCCATTACACACACAAAGGTACACCTGCAGGCGCACCTGGCAAATCGCATTGCCAAAGTGAGCAATGCAGTCGAGCGACCTTTGAGTGTGGGCGTTGGGCGTGGCAGCTTCTGCTGTGCAAACAAATGGCTGCCTGTTATATCAAGTGTGAAAAATACTGCATATAACAGCAAAAAAAGCAGAAAAAAAGGAAGGAAAACAAGAGTGCGCCAGTAGGGAGTGCGCGACTATGAGATATCTGAGAACTGTCTTTGCTAGGATTGCCTTGCCTCCTCTAAACGGGGTTTATAACAAACCGAATAGAGAATATCAACCGTCCAATTGGCATATATTCGGAGCTATAAAAATGACAGTCAAATATGTGTATATACCAACAATCTAGGCCTTATCTCTTAAAATTCAGAGGGATTAATGAAGAAGGCCAAACTGAGATATATGAAAAATAGAAGAAGCCGTAATCGATATATATCGATATACAAGATATTGAATATTCCCTCTTTTGCCTGTTGCATACACTTGCATCGCTGCAATATACCCCTTGCTTAATCCATTTTCAGTGGGTAACGGCTACAGAAAAGCTTATGCGACACTTTTGGCAGTCAAAGAAGAAAAAATTTGAATGCCGAACCGTGTTAGCCAGGGTCGTAGCTAAGCTGCCGATAAAAACGGTTGAATATATGGAAAAGTAATCGAGAATATTTTATATCTGACACATATATATATAAGCCACAGCCAATGCGGCAATTGTACGAGTACAGCACTAAAATATGCTTTTCCATGGGCAACTGAAGGACTTGCGGGCAAAGCACTTGTAAACCACACTTTATGCAGATTCCTGCATAATCAAGGCGCTGACCACGCCATCTAGTCTGCGTTAACCAACACTTGTAAAATGCACTTTATGCCGCGCCCGACAAATGCGGTAATTATCATTACATAATTAATATAATTCGTAAATCGGCATAAAGCGTCAGCTTATTAATAATGGTAAGTGCAATTAATGCCACGCCCACCGCCCCACAACACAGATTAACTGCAAAACCTGAAAATATTTTAAAAATCAAATACACTTTCACGGAATCTGCCAAACAAATCTGAATTGATGTGAAAAGTGTGCGCAAAGCGTCAGCGTAAATAAATTAAGTGGCAACGCCAACAGCAGCGCATAATAAAACACAAAGGCGGTCGCAAATCAAAAGTATGGCCACAAATAATAATAATCATAATAATAAAAACGAGCGAATGAAGAGCAACAGCAACAACAACTAACGAGAAATAAACAGCATAATTAATTGAGCGCAAATTGGCGGCGCTGTGATTTTTGCCGACAGCGTCGCAAAGTAGGCAATGAAATTTTACAAGGCAATAGGCAGAAACAGAAGAAGAAGAACAGCAGCAGCTCAAGCAAGCGACAGACAGAGACGGTAAGCGGCAAGCTGCGACAGAGTTGTATAACTGTACATAGGATTAGGATAGAAATAGGAGACAAAGAACAACAACAACAACAACAGTTCGCTGAGCAATAGAAAGCGGGATAAAAGCAAATTTATCATTTCAATGCTCTTTGCTTTCGTTGTTGTTGTTGTCGTTGTTGTCAAAAAGCATTTTAAGCGCTTAAGCTACGACACGCACCAAGAGGTATGTCTCTTGCTGTGTAAAAGAGAGCGTGAGAGAAAGAGAGGACGAGGGGGTGGGGGGGGGGAGAGGAAGTGAGGCGGTGAGATTCACTGGGGACAGTCTTAAACAAAAACAACAAATTTTTGGAGCATGTGTCGCAGCTCAATTGAGTTTATCACGCACAAGCTGTTCTGCAATTCGAAATCTGAAATCGCCAATCTAAGTGTTAGGTTATTTTGATACATTTTAGTAGGATAAACACATAGCAACATAAGTATTCATTCATACATACATAAATCAGTCCCATATAACATTGTCATTCATACACTTTAACATAAGCACTAACATTATCACGCTATATAACATTATTATGTAGGAGAGAACGCAGTTTTGTATCGCACGACGAACAATAAAGAAGTAAAAAGGGCTATGCTGTGTCTTATTTGCTATTCGTTAGAGTAATGGTAAACCCTTTCACAGAATGAATAAATAAATTGAAATTGATTTTATAATAATCGAAATCATATCCATTTGGTCGGAGGCTCAGCAGTACTTAAATTTAAATTTATGTTCGCTTTTTAATATGTGAATTAACCTGTATATATGTTTGCATGATAGTGCAAAGTATTTCCTAAATAGCAACCAAAGATACTTTATAAAGAGTGTATATATATTTTTAGAAAAAGACTTAAGGCTGGAATTTATTTATGGAGCACATATGCATTGCACTAAGTCAAAATTTGTCTGTTGAAACGCATAGAAATTGTTTTTTGGAGTACCCTTGCTTTGAAATCTTATTGAAATTGCGTTGGAATCGATTTGTGGAACACGTCTGCTCTGATTAGAAGGCACTCAGATTTATTCATTTCATAGATAAGCGAGCCGCAATGAGCCATTGCGAAATCTAATGCCAAACTTTGAGCAAGTTTTTTTTTGCTTTGCTTAGCATTTGCCTGACTTTATCATAAATCTTTAAGCTACTCACCTGAACTGCACATAAGCGTAGGCAGCACGATGAGTGCGGGGGGTGGGGGGGGGGGGGGGGGGGAGGGGGTAGCTACGGGCAGCGGTGACATGTGTGCGCATAGCAAATCGAGGGCAGCTGTCGACTTGGGCCGACCAGACAATTAATTTTTGGGGCCAGCCCCAAAAGCACGGTCAGGACTAAAGGACGACACGTAATGAAGTTTCTGTTACAGTTTTTGTTGCTGTCTGTTTAAAACACAATCATTGCGTACGGCTGGGCAGGGGATTCGAACCCTTTTTGACAATCACTGTGGCAATTTTTTCTGCCTGCGGTCTGGCAACGCCCCACGCAGCTGTCTAACATCCGCACATCAATCAAGCGGCCAGTGGGAACGTGGGCAGCTTCTGCTGCTTTACTTTAAGCTTAGGGCTGCTAGTTTACGATTTTCCATTTTCCATTTTTGTTTTTAGTTTTCGTCTTTAAGAATGGCGCCATTTTGCATATGCTACCGTTAGGCGAGCGGGCTCATTGCCGATGCAAAGTCCTTTTTAGCTGCTAAGTGTTTTGCGTCCGCTTACAAATGTAGTTCTAAATCAAACATAGAAAGAAGTCCAGCCAGAATTACAAATAGATAGCGCCAGCGACTCGTACTAGCATCACATTTTTTATTTTAAAAGGGCTTTCGATTATCATTCAGATTGAGATAGATTCAAATTCCAGGAATAGATTGCCCTTGGGCAAAGTACGTGTCGTTCTTCGAAAATTAATTATTCAAACAGAATTTATATAAATAAAACTTTTTGCTCTAATAAAGATTGGTCGTCAGATTGATTTACTAACTAAATATCAACTTTTCACGGTTTTTACTTTTTATAACGTTATTTAACACTTGGACGGTGTTCTTGAAAAATTCTGTTCGGGGAAAACGTTTATTTGCAAATTTGTTTCCTTTTAGTTCATCCAATTAGTTCGAATACATTATCGTAATTTAATCATCTGGAAATTCCAGTAAGCGTATGCTGAATTTAACATAAAATATTGTTTATTTTGATGCCGAGAACTAATTGAAAATGGGCAAGAGAAGTTTTGTCAAATTTATATGAAAGACAGAGAAAAGCAACAACAGTCCTTGATTTCAGATACTATAAAAGCTGGAGCTAAGGTCAACGTAGATGCTCCTGTTGCCCGCGCAGATCAAGCTAGGTGTCCCAATTCTACGCAGTATCAACATACTCCTAAGTAGTCAAACTTTGGTATTTAATCACATTTGGAATACAATACTAAATTCCAATAAGGAAAGCACTTTATTTAAAGGGTATCGCCTGGTCAGGCACTTCCGACTAGTTCACTCCAACAACTCTTTGGTTTTTCTTTTCCTAAAACGCACTGGCCTCCATCTATTTCCGCGTGCGACTATTTATAGGTCTCCGCTTGTCAACTTTCTTCAGCTAAATGTGGCAATCAATTTATTGGTAATTGCGATTTCATTATAAATAAATAACTAGAAGGCAGGTGGAAAGTGGAAAATGGTAACAAAATTGTTTTCCATATCCATTAGTCTAATAATATTTGAGCTCAGTCGCTAACTTGTCTAAATTGGAAATAGCTGTGGGGCCCAAATCACGCAGACAGACAGCTAAAGAAAACATTGAAGATACATTAATATATACATATATAGATAGAGATATATATAGACAGATATAAGGACGGATTCAGAAGTACGGCAAACCGACAGGTAAACTGACAAACAGCCGGCAGACATGGCAGAGCGCAAGACAAACACAGAGCAAACGAGAGACAAGTCAAGGCAGTTAAACAACTGGTACACAGGACGAACATGTAGTGGAGGGGGTGGGGGCTGATGTCCTGATATAAAGGACGACGTGGGTTAAAAAGAAGCAGGACAACAGGCAGTCATTTAGCTCAAGCACGAGACGAAGACCAAGACCGAGGCACTGTTTGGCTTACCTTGGCAGTCAATGTCAGAGCAATTGAGGTACAGCCATGGGCACAAATATACACACACACATACACACACACACGCGCACACACGCACACACACACCCACACACACATGTATTTGTTTACATATGTCTACATATGCTGCAGACAGTCGCCACACTCGTATTTTACTTTGTGGCAGCTACATGCATACCAAATGGCCAGGCAACACATGAGTGAGACTTAAATTGACTGACTGGCTGACTGACTGACTGACTGACTTATTAAGTGACTCTATGAAGAGCCTCACACTGTAGTATACAGCCTTACGGCACCGTTTTTGTATACCCTTACAAACGAAATGTAAAAATTGCATTTATTTTATGAAATACTTTAAATAAATTCAATAAATTTAAATATTAAATATTAAAATATTAATATTAAATATTAAAAAAAATTTAATTTATTTATTTCAATAAATATATGAAATAAATTTAACTTACTATTAGATAATATTTAACGGCAGGTAGCTTAAAATTATTGTTGACTATTCACAGTCAAACTTGAATTAATATAATATAATTCAAATTAATTATTTAGTATATAGTATAATTTACAATAGTTAAAATTTACTATTTACTATTAAAAAATACTCAACAGCATATAAATTTAAGGCAAACTTAAAAATGGAACACCTTTGTGATTGTTATAAATGTTAGGGCATAAGCACCTGCAAGTCCAAGGCGGAAGATACAAATGCACTTCCATAGATTGTGTGCAGCGTCATCTGTGTGCTTGTGTGTGTGTGTGTGGCTCTGTTTCAAGGTCTTTGTAATTATTTAAATATCGATTGTTTTCGCATGTGGCTTGTGGGCGTTATTATAACTGGCCCCGCCCCCCCAAAACGAAACAGAGCCTTTCATATTTATTATTATTTTGCTTTTAATTTCCGCGCTCAACGTCTGCTCCTTCTATAAGCCACGTAATGCTAATGGATTAAACGCTGCATTTTTAATAACTAGACCCCCCCCCCCCCCACGCACGATGTCAATTTAATATTTAATTCCGGCCCGGGCAATGCCATTGTTGTCTCCGTCCTGCCGGGTGCCTTAAAATAGCCGCCAGTTCATTTGCCACAAAGTAAGTGGCATGTAATTTATATGCCGCGTTGACATTGCAAATATTGCGAAAGATTGCTCCAAGGCACTGCACTGCAGTTCGTTGTGAAGCTGTATTCGCGACGGCGCGCCGAAAAGTATGCAACACATTTTTTAGGTGCATTGTAGTGTGGGGTGTAGACGATAGTGACGCCTGTTTTGAGCGCATATTATTGAAGCTGAAGTTTAGCTGCTTTGCAAGCTGAAATGTGCACAAAAGGCCCCAGACACAAGTTAATTGGGCTAAGTGCATAATTTGATTTCGAACAATTGGCTAACAAGAAAACAAGCTTAAAATCATTTTTGGAAATAGAAAACCTGTTCGGCAAACAAAAAGGGTTTTGCAGCTAAAACCTGCTAAAGTTCATATTTTATCCACTTGCAATAAAAAAGCTCTTGAGATATTATAAACAAAAACAGTTTTAATTTTAAACACGCCTAAGGCTACGATTTTTTGCTGCTTACCTCAAAACTCTTGAGTTTTTATAAGCAAAAACAGTTTCAGACTCAAGTCGGCTAAAAGTTTGGATTTCCATACCCTTAGCTCATAGAAAATGCCTGAAGAGGGTATAATGGCTTTGTGCAAGCATATGTTACAGGCTGAAGTAGAGATTTTGGAATATACGAGAGCTAGACACTTGAATGTTGAAAAATTTATTTTTTTGAGTTCTATAACACAACTCGAAGATTTTAAGAGATTTATAGATTACTTGATATGTAGGTTCATAGTAAAAATATCTAACTTCTCAGATGCCTCTCCCAACCCTCGCCAAGGTTAAGTTTATCTTTCGGTTAGAGCACTCCGACTGCAATATAAAATATGAATAAAATATATAACAAGTAAGAGGTTCTAGTCGGGAGCTCCCGACTAGGGGATACCCTGAACCCTCTTATTCCAACACCGAATTCAGCTCGCGCAACGTCGTCTTTTGCTTTAATGGTAACAATGATAAAAAAAAAAAAAAGTTCCCTTGGCACGGTTCGAACTCACAACTAACCGCACTACTTGCCACCGTCTCTTCTCAACAGCCACACCAGCCACAAAGAAAGAAATTGTTTCCACGGTAGGCCTCGAACTCGCGACTGACAACACCACTTGCCCCCGCCTCTGCTCAACAGCCACACTAATAATTGAGACTTAGTGAGAAGAAAACCAATTAAAATAGTCGCACCGAATAGAATAAAATCGCAACTATAATGCTGTTGATGAATACGAAGCAGGCGCGCATGAATGTGTGTGTGTACATGCATACAGATATTCTTCGAATTTTGTACCGCAAACACGTGTTTCTTAATTTGGTGGTCGATATTTTTATCGATTGTTTGGAAACGGAGTAAGTTATCGATTATCGGAAACAAAATCGATCTAGCTAGAGACAGCTCTTATAATTTCTGAGATCCTTGCGTTAATACATACGGACGGACGGACAAACAGACGGACATGGCTAGATCGACTCGGCTATTGATGCTGATCAAGAATATAAGTATATACTCTATGGGGTCGGAGATGCTTCCTTCTGTCTGTTACATACATTTACATTTTGCTCAAATACAATATACCCTTTTTACCCATTTTCAATGGGTTCAGGGCATAAATATATATACAACGGTATAAAATATGCTAAGCAGCAGATATCGAGCTCGACAGCAGTTTCAAGCCATGCGGGCCAAACAAATTGTCGCATAGAAAATGCTCCTTCAGCCTTGGCTCCGGCAACACTTAAGTGACAGGATATTAAATGATAACAGGCAACAGCAACAACAAAGCTCTAAGCCAAATGTATAGAAAACTCCAGTTGTCTGCCAGGCCAAGCAAAACAGAAGCAAACAAGATTACAACGAAGCAACCTGGCGAGGACTCAGCAAGTGGAGCTCGCTGCTCGGAGTGGAGCTGGGGGCGCAGCGCCAATGTCAGCTTTGACAATTTAACGCTACTAATTGAGAGTCATGGCGGCGATAATTCCAATTTGTGCACGTTTTCTGCGGGCATTGCTCAAAGTGATTGTTAAATATTTATAAGGAGTCTCTGAAAAATCCAGCGCCAATCCCAAACTTCAATGCCAAAAGAACGTGACTGGCATCGTATTTTGGCTACATATTATTATATTTTTATGCCAGCGTGATGGCTGTCTATAATTATTTATGGCGGGCCAAACAGCTGAACCAAGGGCATTACGCATACGCCGCGTGTGCTGCTCCCAGCCACGTGCGCGCTGGAATGTGGCTAGAGCGATATTTGGTAAGGTCGAGCTGCTTGTTGACAGTTGTCGGGCTTGTCCCACAAATATGCTCCGAGCACTCTCAGTTGCTTTTCCTGGTTGTTTGTTGCCTCGCCGACCCACTAAACAGAGCTGGATGCAAATACACTATGACATTTCATTTGAATTTGTCCAGCGTGGGCGTTGCTTAAAGTGAAATATGACTTGACGACGGCGCATTGTTTGTTGTTGTTGCTGCAGCTATGCTAACTAGCTGAAGCCTTACATAGTCCTGGTTCCCTTTATTTCTATTTTTTTTTTTGGCGCCACATCGTTAATCAACTCAAAGAGTGAAACTGGACGCGTGCTGTCAGTGTCAAAGTCTGATAAATGAAGTGCGCATTGCGGTATCCACGCTTAGCTTAACGCGCCAACTATTTCGGCTATAAAGCCTAGACTGGAGCTGCAAGATTTAAGCCTAATCTTCGCTGTACCTAAGCTTTGATTATGGCGTGTGCATATAGATTTATGTACGATTTTGACTCTAATTTCATTATTTATATAGCTTTTTGAAGTATTTTATTTAGTTTTTTTCAATCCATCTAAAAAACTAGCTAAAATTGATTAGGTCAGGCAACGCCAAAGTTCTATAACTCTTTAATATAGCCGCTTGAAGCTTTAAATTATTTTACATTTTGCAACACTTGGTGCTTGAATTGGCTTTTGACTAGAAGTTAGGTGTTGCCACCTAGTTGTTGCTTTCAGTGTGCCCTTTTTTTCGCGGCTCATATGGTTAATTAGTGAACGCTGCTCCAATTTTTGTCGAACAGAAATCAACGCAACAATATTGTAACAGGAAACTGAGCAACGTGTGATTTTGCTTAATAAATTTCAGACTTTTTGCTCATTAGCTGCAGTTGAAAGGCACTTTTCGGCAGAATATAATAATAAATTTACAAATGACTGGGCAATCAACTGAGCAGGGATACGAGTATCTGTCCAACTCACAGAAATAGTAACCTTCAAAATATATGCATATATGCTAATGCTACCCATGCTTGAATTAACTTTTGACTAAAAGCTAAAGGGCTGCCACCTAGTTGTTACCTACAAAAGGTGCCCCTTTCTTTGT
Organism: Drosophila virilis; assembly: GCF_030788295.1. Lineage (NCBI taxonomy): Eukaryota > Metazoa > Arthropoda > Insecta > Diptera > Drosophilidae > Drosophila > Drosophila virilis. The sequence goes on from NW_027212822.1 coordinate 32,363, forward strand.
AGTTGCACGAATTGTTATTTAACAACAATCAGTGCATCAAAACTGCAATCAGGTAGCTGAGCAACGTATGATATTGCTTCCATTATTAATTTTCTGACTATTTCTAAAAAAGTTTTTGTTCACTACCTGCAGTTGAAAGACACTTTTCAACAGAATATAATTATATATTTACAAATGACTGGATCCAAGCCTGAGCAGGAATTCGAGTCATTGTATAATTGTTAATAGTAGCCATGTGTACGCAAATGAAAGTATTTTTGCTGAATTAATATCTGTTCCAGATTGTCATATGAGGACTCTCGGTGCTTCCAATTATTGCACGAACAAATGCAATTTTCATTTAATTAAATGGAACACAGCACACGGCAAGCCCACACTCAGATTGTTGCAACCCTTAACCCACCCCATCCCGCCTCGTTCCGCCTCATTGAGGCTTGTTTGTTTTGCACATTTTTGGACTTTCATTAAAATGGTAACACAAGCAGTTGAGCAAACAACAACAGAAGGGGACAAGATGGATACAGATGTTCATACACATGCATAGATGTGCATATTATAATGTAACCAGTTTTTGAGGTTATGTATGCCAGATTGTGAGGTTATGTGTGCCCGTTTGTGAGGTTATGTTTCGTGTGTAGCGTAAGCGTAAAATTAAATTTTCGCTTTGATTTGCTTGCTTAACCGAAAGCACGTCCGCATTTCGGGCTTTAATTCGGTTTTCAGTTTCTAAATAAACAGACAGCGATAAGTAAACATGGAAATTGACACGTGCCGCAAATGTTGGATATATATTTTCAATGTGAATTGTGTACACTTAGCAGAATTCAGGTATTTATAGTTCATTGAACTTTGCCGTCAAAAGTTTTCCATTTTAAAATTAGATTTCTAATTGAAGTATCGTCCATAATGTCGATTTTATGAGGAAAAGCAGCGAGTCTTAGTCAAATGTCTGTGCATGTCTATACAAAATTACTGTATTTATATCCTGTAATTAGGTTGAATAAGGTTTGAATTATGCATAAATACCAGTACAATGAAGCCCACGCTTCCAGTTTTCCTGTGCCTTAGTTGAGCTCTTTTTGTACTCAACTTAGACAAAGTTTCGTCAGCCTGGGCTTATTATGCTCCATAAATTTATACGGTCTATTTTTAAGTAACCCCCAAGACGGGACAAGTACTCTGGTATTAGGCTGTAACCTTCACATAGCTAACACATGTTGGCAGTTGCAAGCCGAAAAGTCTGTCAACTAATGCAATTGCAATGCTCGACCCCCCTCCCCACTCTGTGCGTGCTTATTGTGCAAATTATGCGAAAAGTTTTGTTTGCTGCACACAAAAGTATTTGAAAGCCTGCACTTGGCCAAGTGCAAAGCATTTTATGGCTTTCGAGTCGACAGTTAAATATTCAAATTTCTCTTGCTGCTTAAATGTCAAAGCATAAGTGACAATACACACACACACATGACAAAGCCGTCTCTATAGCCATTTGGATAGAGAAATTATTCTGGTTTCCGAGCATGTGCCATATCTCTCTTACTACTTACAACTGAATATCCTGTCGATCTTTTCCACGTTTCGTATACAAAAATTATTTTTTTACATATTAGTTTTTGTCTTAGCAAAAAAGAAATTGTTGCTTGTTCAGTTCAAAGTTGAATTCTATTTCTATTTTCTATATTCTATATTCTATATATATATTCTATATTCTATATTCTATATTCTATATTCTATATTCTATATTCTATATTCTATATTCTATATTCTATATTCTATTTCTATATTCTATATTCTATATTCTATATTCTATATTCTATATTCTATATTCTATATTCTATATTCTATATTCTATATTCTATATTCTATATTCTATATTCTATATTCTATATTCTATATTCTATATTCTTATATTCTATATCTATATTCTATTCTATATTCTATATTCTATATTCTATTCTATATTCTATATTCTAATTCTTAATTCTATATTCTATATTCTATATTCTATATTCTATATTCTATATTCTATATTCTATATTCATATTCTATATTCTATATTCTATATTCTATATTCTATATTCTATATTCTATATTCTATATTCTATATTCTATATTCTATATTTATATTCTATATTCTATATTCTGTATTCTGTATTCTATATTTTATATTTTATATTTTATATTTTATATTTTATATTTTATATTTTATATTTTATATTTTATATTCTATATTCTTTATTCTTTATTTTATATTCTATTTTATATTCTATATCTATATTCTATTTATATTGCTCTATACGATTATGTATGTCTCTTCCTGAGTATTATACATTCCTTGATAAACTTTGCTAAGCTGCCACAAACATGCGCCAGACTTAAGGAGGATGGGCTTCAACTTAAATCAAATAAAATCTGGTTATATTCAGCTTTAAATTATGGTTGGTAAATATAGTTGTGCGCAGAGCGGTTCAATAATTTGCAATGAAAAACTAAAGAATGCTGAATAGCATATTTCTCAAGGGAGGAGCAGGACGACCGAACGCATGAGCCCAAGCATAAAGATAAATTATGGCTGGGCTGCAGAAGTGAACAGGATATGGGTTTTGGCATGTATTGCTAACATATTTCGGCTATTTGCCGTTGCCGTTGCCGTTGTCATCCGTGCTTCGTCGATGCTTGGTAATTTTATTTTATTACATAAAAAAAAGAAAAAGGAAAACTCGTTTGGGCTCGTCTCGTCTCGGCGTATCCTGGGACAAACGAGCGAATGAGCCTTTTATGCTCATAAAGAAAAGTTTGTAATATCTTTGCATGTCCTGTAATATGACTCTCATTATTGTTGTTGTTGTTGTTGTTTCTCTGCTTGTTGTTATCCCAACAATTTGTAACGGGCATAAATGAACTAAATGTACAACGTTTATACGTTGGGCACGATCCGTGCGGTTAGCTCAAACTAGGGTATTATATGAAATGCCTTTTAACTGGTCAAAATGAGAACCCCTTCGTATGTGCAATGGCTTTGTTGACACTTCAAATATTTTATTTCCGATTCAACAGTTAAATACTCACATTTGGGAATGTTGTATTTATTGAATAAATAACTTTTTTTTTTGTTAACATTTCCAAATCGTTTGGATAACGGAATTGCTAAATGTTGCCTCTTTCTTGATAGGATTTATAATCCTTTATGTTCAAATAACCGTTTTGTGTGTTTTTATTCACTTGCTCGCTAAAAAATACCAGAATCCTGTTAAGTATTAAAGACAATTTTGCAACACTGTCAGGCAAAAGTTTATCGTTGCAAAAATCCTTTTAACACAATTGCCCAAGTTCGGCGCTTGTGACTTAAACTCTTGCGTGCGCCTAAAAGATGCAACAAAAATTTGCAGTAATTTGCAGCGTGGCGCTAAAGTTTTTGCAACAGTTGCCAGAAGAAAGCAGCAGGAGAAATGTAATGCTGACTGCTCATCAATAAGTTGGAAGCCGCTTATAGTTAACGGTGTTTGCCAAGAGTGCGCATGGAGAGGGGGAGGGGCACAATACCCTAACGGCCTGGCTATTTAAACAAAGTTGCAATAACTTTGCAATTGCTGCAAGAACAAAAACGAAAACCGAACGATATCACAAGTGCTTTGTAATCCATTTGAAAACTTTGCCAGCAATTTACACACACACACGCACATCAAGAAAAAATAAGAAAATGCTCGTGTAATAGACAAACAATGAGCCTGAATAAAACGTTTAAAGCGCGTGTAATGTGGCAACGGAACCAAAGCAATTTGTGTAAGCTACCAGCTGGCAGAAACATGAATGGACTTGTTAGGCTATAGACGAGTGCTTAAGTTAATGACACTGCGTCAAATATTAGGCGGGGGAAGGGGAGTAAGTTTGGTAGAAATCAGAATCAGATGAAAATCCTCTTTCTCAATTGCTGTCAGATCAAAAGTTTAGTCGAAAATGCACGAGCACCTAGAGAAGGAGAGAGAGAGCGAGAGAGAGAGAGAGAGAGAGGGCGGGCGTTCGGCTAGGTGTTCGTATTAAGCGAAGCGTTAACAATGCAAAAAGAAAGCAATGAAAATGCTGTGTAAATATTAAAAGGTACATTGATATATAAAGCGCGGCCAGGCCACAAGTGAGCAGAGCGTGTGGGGGGAGGTGAGCGGAGGCATAAGGCTTACAACAGCATTAATAAATTTTAAGTTAACCAAACGAAGCGAAAATACGCTTTTTTAATGGAATATTTTATAGAAAGAGAAAGTTTTCAGCGCCTTAAATTGAGGAAAATTAAGAATTCATTTCCCATGTATAGTTTTAGGCAAGGAGAAGAAAAACACCATTGGCAAATCCAGACTGGATGAACTTTAATGCCTATTCCTTCAAATGCCGCTAAGAATGAATTTAATGTTTCACGAACATACAATTTGGACTTAAGCGGTTTAATTTCTTTCACTCAGATCTTCAACAAAAGCCAGTGTTGCAAACAGCAATGCGAAACTTTAAAATTAAAGAGTATTAATATGAGAGAGCAGAGAGTTTCCTAGTGTTTTATGCACTATGCTGATGTCATTTTTTATTATTCTTTATGTGGCTGTGTCTTTTTCTCACTTTACCTCTGTGTGTGAGTGAGTGAGTGTGTGTGTGTTGTGGGTATGTATTTGTTTGGCGCTTAAGTTTGCTGAAGTGTGAAAATAAAGCGCAAAAAGCCGCTCAGCGACCTGCACGCTGTCTGTGAGTGTGTACAAGAGAGAGAGAGAGAGAGAGAGAGAGAGAGAGAGAGGAGAGAGAGAGAGAGAGAGAGAGAGAGAGACAGAGACAGAGAGAGAAAGAGAGAGAGAGAGAGAGAGATAGAGGGAGAGAGATTGAGGTTATGGCCTGCTGAGCCTGGTCTGCTCTTTCTGCTTGCCTTCTCGCCTGCTGCTTTGTTTTTAAATATTCTATGTGTTATCCCTTACAATATAAATTAATTTATACAAAAGTGAAAAAACCTGTTGGCAATTTAATTGAATTTTTTTTTGTGTCTGTTTGTTTGAGAGTGTTCCGGATTTCACGAAGGTAAAACACAGTATGGCAACGAGGCAAATTCGTGAAATTACGCACACACACACACAGACACTCCATCAAAATCTGTTTACTAAACGCGTTGAGCTGTGTCCTTATTCGTAATCATGATCCTTAGTCTGCGGCTGCAAGCCAAGACTTAGTCCATTTATTAAAAAGGGCAAAGCTCAACTATAAACTTACACACAGACACAGGCACGCACACACACACACACACACACACACAGCATAGATACACTTTGCATTGTACTAAATTTGAGCATTGGGGAAACTATTAACATGCATATGATAGACACTTCCGCACAAGTGGCAGGACGCGTACGAGGACATGAGCTCAAAGCCAGAGAGGAGCATGCGGTGACTACGTGCATCAACCAGGACAGGACGCTTACAACAACACACACACACGCACGCACACACAAACACACGTGCAACCACACTTGCAAACACACGTGTGCGAGTTGCTTAGACAAATATGTGGGAGAATGAAACACTTAAGATACTGCTAGACTGTCACATACCCTGTAATTTTCGGGCAAAGAAAAACTACTATTATACAACTTTTAGCTAAAACCCGGCTTTGCTCGACTAAATATGTTTGATGCCAATTAAACAAAAATTGTACTTTCGCAGAGTCAATTCCCTCATTTTCCACCGAGCAACGTGAATAGTATAAAACTTTCTTTAGGAAAAAATTTGCAAAATTAAATATCGGATTGAAATTAAAAATTAATTAATGGAAACAGCCGATTTTCATCTGCTTTCTGGCCAACCAAGAGAATAATTCCAATATCCCTTCCTAATGTTCGTCAAAGGCGTCCGTGCTAGCTCAGTCGAACATTACTTTAATCAATCAATTTTATGAACGATACCGTTTGTTTGTTTAATGTTCGATGTCTGAAACGACCCTTCGTCACTGAAATATTAATGAGTATACGAACTTGGGCCGAGCTGTTGTAAGTTTCTGCTTCGGCCTGCGCTAGTTCTTGGGCCATTGTATTATAGCTGTGGCCTTTAACTTGCTTTATCCTTTTGACGGGTTTATCATCGCCGTCCTCATCAACATAATCATCATCATCATCATCTGCAGCAAATGGACGGCAAATCAAATAAATAACTGTAGGGTGAAATGTGCCTGCCATGCATAAAGTAAACTATTTAATGGACTTTTGCCGGCGATGGCTGCCATCAGCTGAATGGGTGTTGATGTGTGCCGGGTGGCGTTTGGCGGGGAATGGTTCAGGGGAATTACTGGTTCAGGCCAAGCGGAAATCGAAAGCTATTAGAAACGAGGCTGCCTGCAGGGAAATGCGGCCGCTCCTTTGGTTAGTTTTGGCCTCAACTCTCGTCTCAATCTACTTTTGCTGCCGCTGCTGCTGTTGCTCCTGCTCGGCTTTGAACTCATTTGCTTTTCCTTTCTATTTTCCATTATGTTTTTTTTTCTGCCATTTTCATGCAAAAATTTTACGCCATTTGACTTTTTGGGCGGGGCTGAAGCGTGGCTGTCGTATCCTCCTTTTATTTTTATTCTTCGGCATTTGACTTTCGATTTCGTTTCAATTTTTCGACATTTGCCGCGCTCTGTAGCTAAACTTGTATGTACAGGTGTGCGCACACATACATAGGGAGTGCGGCAATAATGCAAATGACTTTGGCTTCCGTATGGAGCGTCTCGCATTGTTGTTGGCCTTTGCCCGCTGCGTCGCTGACACTTTTTACTTTCACTCGTTGCCAGACATAGAGAACCCAATTCGTTAAACGTTTGATGTGAGCCAATGATATCCGCAGCATTTGGTCCTGCCGGGCAGCTGCCCTAAGTAACTTAGATGAATACCTTGCCAAGGAGCAATAGGCACATAGTAGGAGCTTTTACTTCAATTGATTTGCATTTAGATGCAGAGTTTGTAGCTGATTTACTTATGTAAATGTGATTAAGATTTCGTTTGGGCTCATCTTGCTCGTCCCATCAACGCTTCGTAACACTGACTGCCCCAAGCAGTGATGCCACCAGGTCAAATATACCGTGATTTCGTGTGACATTTTATTAAATTATCATTACGCCGCATAATTGAGCATAATTGTGCACATGTCGAGTCCTTTCACAGATTGTCCACTCGCTCGCAACATTTTCATTTTGGTTTTTCAATTGCATATGGCCTGCGATTGGTGATTTGTCACATTGTGATATTTTGCACCACTTTTAACGCAAATATTCCACCACAAAAACAGACACACACACACACACACACATAGCAACACACACACCTACAACAACAACAACAACAACAACTGGTACAATAAACATCAGCTACAACTAGTGGGAACAGCTGCGACAAACATTTGGATTCTGATTCTGAGTTGACAGCATTTTTTGCACAAAATCCAGCCATACGAGTATCAAACATGTAACTGATACAAGCGCGAGTAAGCGAATAAAAGATACCCTCTACACCTCATATGAACAGACAGAATATGTGCTTATTCTTTACCATTGTGGCCAATTATTGTCCAATAGTTATGATATTCTCGACTTAAAGATGGCAGTCGAATGGTTGTAAATCAGAAATGTATCTCTTACAATTTTTAAGTTCTTGCGGATGGTGTTGAGTGGCCTTTAGCTGTCAATATGCCTTCTTCTGTCTGTTATAAGCATATTTACGCAACTGTATATACCCGCTTTTATTCCTGTTGAATGGGCACCAGGTCTAAAAATAATAAAAAAAAACGCCAAACAAACCAAAATACATCTTATGAGGGCCAGATATACAGGCCCATAAACACGAATACATATAGCATAACATATTTGTAAGAGTATATATAGATATGTACAATGTGTGTGTGAATATGCGTGTGTGTGTGTGTGTGTGTGTGTGTGTGTTAGCGTATGCATATGCATGCAAATATGTCAACGGGGCGCGCGAAATGAAAATGATATTTACATGCAGATGCGCCAAAAGTCACGAAAAAAAATATATACCTATATAATGTAACTGTATAAAAAAAAAGGTATTCTGCATGCGCATATTTGGAAAACCCAGTGGGGTTTTTGCTTATGCAAACCAAGGAAATGAAGGTGACTGCGTTGCCATTTCATACATTTGCTGACAGCGGAGGTGACAACATGTCAACAAGCGCCGCGGGTACTTAACACACACACTCACACAGTAGAGAGAGAGAGAGAGAGCGAGAGAGAGGGGCAGTTAGGTATACAGACAGTGAGAGGGAGAGAGGGAGAGAGGGAGGGAGGGAGGTAGCGAGAGATAAACAACAGTTAAGCCATTTATGTGCGGGGCGCACTTTAAAGCGCGCGCTCAAAAGTAGGCAACACTTTAAATGATTGATTATTAGCCATTGTATGTGTGTACCTGTACGTGTGTGTGTGCACTCTGCCCCACCGCAGGCTAAAATTTCGCAGCTTACAAACGTTTTGTTCTGCCAGCTGTCTGTTTTAAGCTTTGCCGCACGACATGAGGCCCCTGCTCGAGTCATGACCCTGCCGAGTAGCTGTCATATGCCAGAGAAATGTTTTTTTTTTCTCCTTTTGATTTGTTATTGAAATTGTTATTGTTGCCAATTGAACCGGCGACTGTGCGTGACAGCAACAACAACAACAACAAGAACAATTCTAACAACAAGCTTTACAAATAAAATGAAGAATATTCGACTTATTCGGCTTATTTGATAATCGCTGTGAATTTTTTCTTGGAATATCACACAACATTTTTTATTTCTATATACGCATTTTTTATTTTGCATGTTGCATGTTCGCGTTGTAAATTTATTTGTCAGCTTTTTTTATTGACACAAACCATGGAGATGTTGAGTTCTACAAGTTGTTTATTCTCGTTGTTGTTGTGCTATTTTACTCGCTGTCGGTTATTTGATATTTCGCCCCCGTTGATTGGGTTTGCGATTTACGATTTGCGCATTTAATTTTATGCCCATTGAACCGTGTCGCAGTCGGATTTTCAATTGAAATTCAAGAGCTGCAAAACAGGTAAACAGTATTATAAATAATATGCCAAATAGTTTGGCATAAAAAAATTCACAGAGTAGAACCCTTTTAGCCAAGCGCAAACAGTTGGCCCAAATATGTCTAATTGTTGATGCGCTACAGGAGCAGAAACGAAATTCGAACTCAAATTGAAATCGATGCCCGACAACAACAACAACAACAACAACAACAACAGCCATAAATCATTTTTTGGCATATTTCCACAGCAGCAGCAGGCCTTGTTTGTTGCGTCCTCTCGCCGCTTGGAGCGCTGCACGCGCATTGTTTGCCAACGCAGAAAAGTGTTCAAATATTTGTAGTTGTTGCTGCTGTTGTTGTTTCGGTCGTTCGTTTGGTTTGTCATACAACAGCTATGTTGTCATAAGCAGCGATCCGTCGCAACGCGCTGAAACCCAGCCAAAATGAGAGAGAAACTAAAGCCTCGTCGACTGACAAATACGCTATACTATACCAAGATACTATACTATACTATAGCAAATGCATAAACTTATACTGTGCTCTCAAATAACTTAGCTTATTAGCTTGTCGCACGAATGTTATCAAGTTATTGAGACAAGCAGATGGTATTTAAATATACAAATATCAAAAATGATCTATGAAGTAAAATATTCTTGATTCTTTAGAGCTGCGTGACAATTTGATGACTCTGCAAGCAGCAAATCAAAAAAAGGTGGCGGGGTTACATACCCTGTCTGAAATAAATGAAGGTCCAGTTCTTAGCTCATCTAGTCTCTGAATTAATGCATATTTCAATCAAATCAGCTCGTCTTGCCAATCAAAGATGACACCACAGTTGGCTCGTCTGGCTTTTACATGACAACTCCAGTTGCAATATACCCATTTTTAATTGCCTACAGGGTATAAAAGCTAAGCAGACAGATTTTTCATCGCATTTCCGGCATGACTTGAATCTTGGTCTGTTAGTTGATTTGATAAATATAAAAGTCATTATTAGGACTGCCCGCCCTCCATTTGACCCACTAAAACTTGCAGCAAATTAAATAAGTTTCAACGCATTTACAAAGTCATTTCGGTTGCCAAGTTTCAGCGCCCAGCTTTTAGCTGCTATTTGTGTTTGAGTTTAGTTTTTATGGTCCCCGGGCCTCGGCCCGGGTCCCGGCTCCAAAGAGTATGCAAAACAAAATAAAACACACAAAAGAAATCAGCTAAAAATTTATTTCGAGCTAAGAACTTTGCGCTTTTGTTTGAAATTTGTTTCGCATTTGTAAGTTGAAATGTTTTTTGTGAATGAACAAAACACAACACAACTCGGGCGAGAGGAAGGGATACGGAGAAACAAATAAAAGAGATCGAAACACAATAAAAGCGTTGCCTAACCCCCAAGTCGACCTCAGGCATTGCAGTTTGGCCCTTTTGTGTTTTTGTATACCCTAAAACTGGGTAAGGAGGGTATATTGTTTAGTGGAAGTGTATGTCACAGGCAGAGAAAGGCATACATATATGTTCTTGACCAGGCTTTGCATAAAAGTGGAAAGGAAGCATTATGTTTGCAAGCTTGAGATGTAGGGTATCTGCCAGTCGGGCACTCGAGACCAGAGCACATTAACTTGTTTGGCTCCGCCACAGGAACTGAAATCGAGGGAAACAAAACTTTGGTGGTAGCATGCGTATCCGTTATAAGTTTGTTACCTTTCGTCCTGCGCCCCCACTAAATATATATTTAATTCAAGCTGCTTCCCTTTTGCTTGGCGCTTTAACGAAATTTACTTTCAATGCTTTTGCAACGCGGCCCACGTTCCGGCTTAAAGGGCGTCCCAAATCGATTTAATTGACACTTTAGGCCCGGACATAAATCGCTCGGCTTGCCCTGACGCAATGACCGTATCATTTGTGTTTGTAACACCTACAGAAGAGGAGCTCGGGTCAAAATGGTTTGCAATTGGAGGGTTTGACAAATGCTGATGGCCCAAGGAACTCGAATTATGGATGTCGTCAGCCAGCAACAGTTGATTGGCAGGCAGTTTGTCATGTTACCCGAGCAATTTGCTATCGAACACCAGGTGAAAGTTGTGCTCTTGATATATGTGTTAGATACGTTCAGGTGTGAAATGCCGGACACTGTGTAAAGGATAAAAGCATGCTAGCCTTTAATTTACTTGAATTAGCTCAGCTCCATCAAGACTAAAGGCTGCTATTAGCTGTACAGGCTCGAACCCAGTATTTATACACTGAACCCATTAAAAATGGTTAAAAATTAATTTGTATAAATATAGTATAATATATAACAGGCAGAGGGAAACATCTGCGACCCAATAAAGTATATATATTCTTGGTTAGTATCAATAGGCGAGTCGTTTCCAATTAATCGATAAAAATCGAAATCGAAGTCTTGTTTCTCGAGCCAATCTCTAAATATATTAAGTTTCTTTCATTTTATAATTACCGCCACCTATAATAAACGGATTTGTATTGCCCATCAGTTGAAGCCCCCAAATTGCAAATTTATTGCAAATGACTTTTTCAGAATATACAAATATTCTATAGTACAATAGGATCTATTTTGAATATTTCATTAAGATCGGTTAAGAAACGCAGAGCGAACAATTTTTGCATATATGTGCAAGTAACACATTCACGCGCATGTTTATTGAATTCTATCAACAGCATTGCAATTACGATTGTATTGTTTTCTGTGAAATAGGAGATAGTTACGCATGTCTGTTATTTGTAGAAAACAATCCAGAATGCAAGCTGGAAAGTTATTTCCGAACCGCTTTAGCTGAAACTTGGTATTCCAACATTATTTCAGTCAAGCTAGTTGTGGTTACGTTAACTGCGATTTAACGTAGTAAATCACCTGTCTGAATGCCTTAAAATGTACTCACATTTCTTGCCTCAAGTCATATATTTCAAAAGCATGCAGGTCCCAGCGAAATCCCATATCAGCAGCAATACAATATTCATGCCCAGTCCAATCCAGCCACAATATCCTGCACACAAATCTTACAAAATATACACACACTGGGAATAACTCATTGCAGTACACACACACACACACACATACACTCCTTGCCTGGCACAATACATTAACAGCCGGCCATACTTGGCTTTGAGAGCATCTCGCTGAGTTATGACGTCCAACAGCTGCGCAAAACGACTGTCGAAAGGGCGACCCGGAGGGTGCTCATATGAAGGAGCTGCCACAAATATGTTGCATAAGCCACCAGGGAGGACTAGAAGCAGCCGTGGCCAAATGGGGGAAGAGGGCCGAACAAAAAGAAATCAAATCAAATGGCCAAGCGACAGTTGGCCGCCTATTTTCGTTGGCTAGTTAGAAAATATTGCATTCACTTGGTCGACAACAGCTGCCCTTTTATGCCCTGTAAATATTGAGCTTCAGTTATTTTCAGTATATACAAGACAGTTGATTAAACTTGCAAACTTCAATAATCCAACTTTAACGGAAAGAGTTATTTAAGGATACATTTTTCATAGTTGTATAGGGGTATTTCCTAGTCGTTCACTCTCGACTATTGCCCTATTCTTTTATTGTTATTTACAAGCAAAGTCCACTTAATAAAGTCAAAGAGAAACTTATTTATTCTTCTCTCTCACTCTCTATCTTTTGCCAGGCCACTTTCCGCTCAGCTCGGAGCACTGCCTCACTTGGATAGTTCTGGATGTTTCTGTTCTGCACGGCCAGCATTATGCACTGGCACCATATCCGTGGATCGCTATCTGCGCTGCGCTATCCGATGCGCTTTGGCCCGTAACAAGACCAGGCGCCGCGTCACCCTCAAGATTGTCTTTGTCTGGCTGCTGAGCATTGCCATGAGCCTGCCGCTCAGCCTATGTACTCCAAGGTGTGCTTCAGGCCTTTTATTTTCTTTTATTTTATTTTTTTTTTTTTTTTTTGGTTGTCTAACGAGCTGTTATTCTTGCCAGGATCACGCCTCGGTGCTGGTGAATGGCACCTGCCAGATTCCAGATCCGGTATACAAGCTGGTCGGCTCCATTGTCTGCTTTTACATACCGCTGGGTGTGATGCTGCTCACATATTGTCTGACTGTCCGCCTCTTGGCCAGGCAGCGTCAGAATTTGGGCGGTGGCCAGCCGACGTCAGCGGCCACGCCCGGCTGGGCCAGCGGCTGGTTGGGCCAGGCCCCCCGCTTTGGGTAAGTACATATGTCCCATATCCAAGACAAATATAATCATAACTCGATGATCATAAGATCCCTTAGGATATTCCTTCATTTCAGTGCCTCTTGCCATACTTTTCTACGCCTCATTATGAAGATCGAACTTTAAACAGCGAAGCTATTTAAGAATGTATGTCCCATGTAAAATGTGCATCTGCATTTTGGGTTAGGGTATCTGATAGAGCTGGAAAAACAACGATAACTAATGCCATCGAAAAAAAATAATTAGAAGGCATAACTTGTATTAACAATTCATATGGGATCACCATTTCACCAAGCTTTGCTTAATGTTCTCTTTGACTCGGCGCATGTCGTCAGAATGCAAAAAATATTTGATAGTGTTGTAAGCTGTCGTTATAATTTGAAAAAAAAAAAATACATGATATTTTTGGGGTTTAAAAGCTTGTATTAACAATTTACGGATGCGGCCTTTCGACACGTTTGGTTTTTTCGAAACATTGCCTTAAACAATAATAGGATCCGACCGTGGATGATTGGAATTTTTCGGTTTATTTAATTTTCGAAGAAAAAGCAAAAAAAAAAATATTTCAATTTAAAAGTATTTTACTTGTCGGTTTCTTTGAATCAATAAATGTCATTTTAAGCATTGATGGTTCCAAAAAACATCAAAAACAGCATCGATATAATCGATACTCGATATATAACCCCATCAATTGTTTTCTAGCTCAAGTAGTTGAGCCCGAGCACGTTTCCAACCATGTTCAAAAGGGATTTCTTGAAATTAATAAAGCAGCAGCATATTTAAGTTATGCAAATTCATGTATAGACACACCTATTTTGTGCCCAAATCAAAAGTGCTTCGTACTTAGTTGAATACCCAAAACCGAGCTGCGCATTTCGCTCAGTGTATTTCCCATGCATATTTATGACACTTGCGCCCACAGGCAGACAGCTGTCGACATTTAATGTGATTTGCTGGCTGCCAAAATCATATAGAAATTCTGTTGCACTGTCGACTGTCCGAAAAGTTAACATAAAATGGCAGCAGGGAAATGGGGGCGAAGGCATGCGAGGTGCCGGGGTGCCAGCCAAGATATGCAAAGGCGTCTAAGCCACAGCAATACACACAGAGAGCCATCGGCAGGAATTGAGTTTGGTTTTATCTGCTTGTATGTGTGCCTGGGTGTGTGTGTGCTGTGTATGTGTGTGCCTGTGAGTGTATGTGCCTGTGTATGTTGTGTGTTGATAGCTAATTTCAGTGCTGCTGCTTGCCTAGAGGAGCATCAGCTTGAATGTCCTGCAATGTTGCAATGTAAAGCTTGAGTAAATATCGTTTGCCAAAGGCTGAATAATTTGAAATTGCAAACTGAAATTGTTTGTACAGTCGTCCCAATACAGATATAGGATTTGTTACCCATCAGATTATGAACAATATCTGCCTGCTTTCGTTTAAGAGCAAGCAGCTATGCTAAAGCGAAGCCGTAAATAAAGCGGGACACTCTGCAAAAGAGTTCTCTCACTGAACACTCAAGCCATTTATTTTGGCTGCCTCTGTACTTGACATCATCCGAGCGAGCCCCGCAGGAGTTCGAGCACATAATTTTCGCCCTTTTAGCATTCGGCTTAAACGCCACGATAAGAACTAGGTTGCACTCGGAAGCAATAACAATAATCAATAAAATGAAAATCACAAACTAAGCATATTTAATTGGCTCTCAGCAGCGACTACAACTGCATTGCAGTGGAGTTCCGTTTGCGGCTGTGGGGCAGGGCATTTGATAGCTAATCGACGGTACAAAGCGCAAGTCGAGCGCATTGCGACGGTGCCTAAGTGCTGCTGCAGCTGTGTGCTTGCCTGTACTATGGAAAAAATTTAAACATTGTTAATTATTTTTTGTTTCTTAAACAGTTTTCAGTTACTAGAAGCTACATATCAAGTTTGGTGACTCTAGCTCTAAAAACCTAAGAGATTTGCTTAAAACACGATTTCAATTTCGATTTTTACCGATTTTTGAAATGGTTCAAGCTATCGATTATCAAAAACAAACTCGTACTGCTTGGGCACCAGGAGAGCCTGCGTTACAAATTTCAAGTTTCTAGCTCAAATAGGTTCTGACATCCTTACGGACGGATGGACGGACAGATGGTCGGACATGGCTAGATCAAATTGGCTATTGATGCTAATAAGGAATATATATACTTTATGTGGTCGGAGATCCTTCCCTCCTGTTATTTACCTTTGCACAAATATAGTATACCCCTTTTACCCATTTTCAATGGGTTCAGCACAATTGCCGCTCTGTAGAGCCATAAAACACTTTTTATTTTTGAAAAAAGAACTCGTAAGATAATGATAAAACGCTGTGTTTTCATTTAAAATAATAATTAAAATAAATTCGTCACTTGGCAAAAATATAGACAATGCAAGTGTTTTAAAATATGTTTAAAGTGCTGTTGTTAAGCAGCTGTTAACGTAACGGCTGCTTACTATGTTAACAGGTTTATGTTAGGTTATATTAAAAAAGGCTGAATTTTATCAGTAAATCTGCATGAAATGCCCACAGTGCTGGGGACGAGTGTGTTATTTTTCTGTGCAGTTATTTTAAG
>NW_027212823.1:0-45764 GCF_030788295.1 Drosophila virilis
GGTATTTTTTAAATTTAGAGCGTATATAGAAGGACAGGACTTCGAAGTAATAACTGATCATGCTTCCTTACAATGGCTCATGAGACAGAAGGATCTCAGAGGACGTCAAGGTAGATGGGTGATCAAATTACAGGGCTTCAAGTTTAAAGTCTCGCATCGTAGCGGTACACAAAATGTTGTCGCTGATGCGCTATCGCGTCAAAATGAGACAGAGCTTGCGGAATTCGAGGAGCAAGGTCCCATAGTTGACCTGTCTTCACCCGAATTCAAATCGCCAAACTATCTGGATCTGATAGACAGTATTTCTTCTAACCAATCCAGATTACCGGATTTACAGATAATCGACGGTTTTATATATAAACGTACTGAGCCAGCGACGGGATATAGCATTCAGGAGAAACAATCCTGGAAACTCTGGATACCTTCGTCTCTCACCCTACAAGTGATAGAGAGAGCCCACAATCCCCCTAACGCTGCACACAGTGGCATCGGAAAAAACAATAGAGAAACTCAAGAGATACTTGTTTTGGCCAAAAATGTCGGCCCAAATTCATGAATATATAGTCAATTGTAAAGTTTGTCGGCAAACGAAAAGCCCCAATGTAGTGTTGAGACCTCCAATGGGCAAGCCTATGACGTCAGAACGGCCATTTCAGAAGCTCTACATGGATCTTCTAGGGCCATATCCTCGGTCCAAGAACGGCAATATAGGTCTCCTGATGGTTGTAGACCACAATACTAAATTTCATTTTATGTGGCCTCTTCGCGCGTTTACTACCAACAAAATTATCGACTATCTAGAAAACACACTGTTTTGCACTTTCGGCGTGCCAGAAACTATTCTGACCGACAATGGCTCTCAGTTCATTTCTAGTGTCTTTAAAGCTTTTCTTACCCGGTATGGAATCATCCACATTCGAACGGCAATATACTCGCCACAAAGTAATGCGAGTGAGCGAGTAAATAGATCAGTATTAGCGGCTATTAGAGCCTATATCGGAAAAGATCATTCAAATTGGGATAAAAAGCTGTACGCCATTTGTGCTGCCTTGAGAGCCAGCGTTCACCAAAGTACAGGGTACTCTCCATATTTTTTAGCGTTTGGACAGAATATGATGTTAAACGGTAAAGACTATGACTTGCTAAAGCGACTTAACCTCTTGTCCGAAGACACTGCTATTGAGAGGCCCACAGCCTTACAAGTAATCCGTCAGATAGCTAAAGACAATGTAGCTCAGTCACATAATAGAAATGCTAAGATATATAATTTGCGCAGCCGAAACATAAGTCTTACTGCCGGTACGAAAGTCTTCGCCCGCAATTTTTGTCAGAGTAACGCGCAAAAGAAGTTTAGTTCTAAGCTTGCACCAGTTTTCATTCCGGCGATTGTTGTACAAAAAGTCAGCCCAGCCTACTATCAACTAGCTAATGAAACAGGTAAATGCATCGGTACTTTTCATCTCAAAGATATACAAACTAGTAACAAGTTCTAACTCAACAGTTATTATAGTTATTTCAGTTTATGTCCCGCTAGCAAGTAGCGCTGCATAAACTGTGGTGTAGTGGCTGCTTTGCACTCCCCAAACGAATCTGCTTGTTGATCAGCTGCTCTAGTTTAGTTACTGCTTTACCGACCGCGCTGGAAGCCAATTCTTCGTTTATTGCACAGCTGAGGGCATGCGCAACCGAATAGGGCGAATAGAGAGGAAAAAGGTGATAAGATCAGGCCATAGTACCGTTTTAAAATATAATCGCGTGATGTAGAGCTTTTGAAAGCTTCCTTATTTTTTTTGTCGTTGGGAAGTAGTAAAGGTTAAAAGTACAGCTCAGCATGTCAGATATATTTGAAGCGCGTGCGAGTTAAGTTCATAACATTTTTTCTTTCTTTGCAAATAATTTTTGCAAAGACATCAACGACCAAGGCTGCAATTGTGGTACAGTTTGGAAGTGTTCTTTTGGTACGCTAATAGAAACCAAAAACCTTCATAACAACTCGACCCACTAACCTAATTGTGATTCGGGGTGACCCTTAAAGAAAAGGTATTTATATGTGCTAGTGTTGAGACTTGGAACTAATTAAGGCTTCCACAGTTTCCGTGCCTGCTCAGTTGACTAGATTTAGACGTACTAGTCGGCACTACCAGAGGGGGAGATCGGACCAGACAAGGGCAACACCAAGAGCACGTGTCGCACTTAGCAACCCAGCAGAACCAATTTTGTTGCTATTTTACTTATCAGCCGCTGTCTTGCGAAGAACAACATCTGGCATAGCCTCGGAAAACGGCGTCAAGCGGGTGAAACGCTTACTATTTATGCAGCACCATCGGGACCGCATGCACTAAGCATATAGTGTAACCTGCAGAGAGTAACAAAGGAGCCGAGTCTGTATTACTTTTGGTGTACCCCTTTCGCTTGCTTAGCAGCATTGCCATATAATTCCATTAATTGTTTAACGTTGCCAAGATGGACGGCTAATAGATCCTTAGTTTTAATTTTTATTTCCTTTAATTTTTTTTTTCTTTTACTAATTTCTTTAAAACAAAATGTGCAATGAATATGCCTAAATAAGTTAAAGCGAGAGGAAATTCCTACACCACCGACCTTGACCGTTGCTCATATATATATATATATATATATATATATATATACATGTGTTTATATACTTATAAATTTCTTTTGTAATATTTAGCAACAGCGATCATAATCGTCGTATACATTGGGCCCAACGTCTGCTTCGAAGGATATCGCGTGAGTAAGAGTTTAAACCAATGCCTATAGATATATGTAGTTATATACACACATGAACATTTAAATGCAGTTAATTTAGCAAGACGGTAAATTAATTACTATCCGTCAAGTCTCAAGATAATGTTGGTGAATTTCTCCTTCCCCTTAATTTCTTTATGGGATTTAAACTAGTTATTGCACATTCATCATATTAACTTTGGATTCAAATTTTGTTTGGAAACTGTATATTTTTTTCTTGTAAATAGAGTTATACTCACCTTGCTATTAATTGGCAACAAAATTGAACAATGCGTGAATAAACGAATTATATTAGCTTATATGATATGATATCCTAATTCCATAATTAATTGTTTTATCTGTCAAGTACCCATGTTAGCCGCTTGCAATTTATAGTGATGGTTTAAGAACCTGAAATAGGGACAAGCATCCACATTCCATTTTTTTTTTTTGCTTGTCAAGGTAGGGAGGGTAAAGAGAAAGAGAGACGATCAACACCTTAGTTCTCTCACTTACGCGAAATTGAATAGTTTGAATTTGGGTGTTCGGTCGGAACACATTAATGGTACCCATACTAGAATCCGGTTTTTTTTTTTGTTTCAATGGATTTACTTAAATCAATAAGTTTTTTTTTTATTTTTTTTGATCGCACTTAAACTATGTGTTTATGGTAAGTGCAAAAGGGAAAGGAAAAAACCCCGACCAGTCCGACGAGCTATTGTCCGAGTATTAGCAAGAAGTGCGAACCTCCAATCCCTATGCACCCGGTTAGGCAACAGCCACGGCCGTTTGTTTTTATTTTTGGTAGATGGCCAAACGAAAGGCAAAAACTGAACCCGAACCTCCCCACCAATACACAGATTCGTTTGGGGAGTGCAAAGCAGCCACTACAGTCGGACACCACTTCTGAGCAAATCTTCTGCTAGCGTGTCAATAACTAAATTTAATTTCTCCACCCCTCGTGAAATATTATCATTCAAAATAAATGTTTCACATGATATGTTCCCAATCATTTGTGATCCCAAATTTTGGCCACCACACATGATTGTTCATGACTTCAAGCCTAAAAAGCGTAACCAGCCTGTCAGTCCCTTCAATAGAGGGTACCATTTCTGCTCCAAAAAACTAGCTTCATCTTCTGACCAAATCTTTGTTCATTATCAGAATGTTAGAGGTCTCACTTCAAAGCTAAAAAATCTTTTTATTGCCAGCACTTCCTTCGATTCGGACATAATAGCATTTTCAGAAACATGGTTAAACTCAACCATATCTGATTTTGAGATATTACCGAATAACTTTATTAATTATTAATAACTTTATGTTTAGAAATGATCGGCCGACTCGAGGTCGTGGGGTGTTAATTGCCGTTAAAGCCACTCTCCAGTCTGAACTATTCTGTTTTAGTACGCCTACTGACGCTGAGATTGTCTCAGTTAAGGTGTCTTTTCCTACACGGAATATCTATGTAACATGCTCTTATGTCCCACCTTCTTCTGATATTCAAGTTTAAATGAATCATATTACTTGTATTAAAGAAGTTTCTTCACACGTGCGGGATAATGACCTATTATTGGTGTTGGGTGATTTTAATTTGCTGAACATCTCTTGGTCTTTATTCACTGCTGAAAATTATCTAGTGCCCTCAGCACAGCACGATTTTTTAGACTGCATGCTTGACCTTTTGATGTTTCAAATCAATTCAATTCCTAATCATATGAATAGAACACTTGACCTTGTATTTGTTAACGACTACCTTATTTCTAATGTGTCTAGGTCCCCTCCTTTATCTCTTCCTGAGGATGTCTATCATCCAACTTTAGAGATTGCAATGCTAAATTGTA
Organism: Drosophila virilis; assembly: GCF_030788295.1. NCBI lineage: Eukaryota > Metazoa > Arthropoda > Insecta > Diptera > Drosophilidae > Drosophila > Drosophila virilis. Next base: position 4,587 of record NW_027212823.1, read on the forward strand.
ATCCTTTCATTTCGTGCTCATCAGCCAATAAGCCCCGCTATTGCTTTCGCAAAGGAAATTATTCGTTGCTGAATCAGCTTATTTATTCAACCGATTGGTCTTTCTTACATGACTCAGTTGATATGAATACAGCCATTAATTTTTTTTTATATCACCCTAAACTCCTTCTTAGATGTGTATATTCCTAAGTCAATTCCTTTGACTACTTTTTCAAATCCACCCAGGGTTACTCCCAGATTATCACATCTAAAAAATGTAAAATCCAAATCCAGAATTGGCTAAATATTCCATAGCCAAGTCGAACTTCTTTCTTCTTAATTCCCAATGCTATGAGAATTATCTAATTCGTTGTAAAAGGCAATTCGCCCGAAATCCGAGACAGTTTTATAATTTTGTAAACTTGAAGCATAAATCTTCAAGTTTTCCATCTTCTTCTTTTCTTGGGATGGATAAAGCTAGCAATGACACTGATTCTGCTAACCTCTTTGCTAATTTTTTCCAATCAACTTACTCTTCAGTCTGTCCTAATACTAATTCTTACCCTTATACTATTTCTTCCGCTAGTTCTATACCTCCCTCCATTATTTCACACTCCTCTCTCCTATTAGCTATAAACTCTCTAAAATCTTCTTACTCTCCTGGGCCGGACAATATTCCTAGTTGTCTACTCAAGGAGTGTAGTTCTTCCCTTTTTTATCCATTGATAAAGCTTTTTAATCTATCCCTTGAAACTTCTGTCTTTCCATCTTGTTTGTGCGTGTGTTCGCTGCATACTTTCTGCTTGTGCATCGCGCTCTCTCAAATTTCTTTCTATTGCTTTTCGCACCAAACAATTTGTTTGTGTACGAATAATTGGTTTTTGAGTGTTTACTTGCTCTATCTTGTGCACCGTTTTCGTTTCGTTTTGCTTTGCGCTCTCGCAAGTTGCTTGCGCATTTAATAATTATGTCGTGCTGTAAGAAACCGTGCACGATTCTGCACTGCCGCAATTTGTTAATTGCTGGCTGTGTGAGAATATGATGCATGCTAAATGCGCAGGTCTCACTGGGCGTGATTGCGACAAGATCGCTGCTATTGCCAAGAAGGGCTGCGGTGGCTTGCGTTGGTCGCGCCCAGAATGCATCGACAAGCAAATTGATTTCTCCAGAATGTTTAATTCCGCTAGCTTTATACCTCCCCCATTATTTCACACTCCTCTCTCGTATTAGCTATAAACTCTTTAAAATCTTTTTACTCTCCTGGGCCGGACAATATTCCTAGTTGTCTACTCAAGGAGTGTAGTTCTTCCCTTTTTTATCCATTGCTAAAGCTTTTTAATCTATCCCTTGAAACTTCTGTCTTTCCATCTCTTTGGAAAGAATCTTATATCATTCCTCTTCACAAGAAAGGTGGGAAGTCTGATATACAAAATTACAGGGGCATTGCAAAACAGCTATTCCTAAATTATTTGAAAAAATAATCACTTCGAATTTGCAGCATTTCTGCAAATCAGTTTTTTCCCCTGTTCAACATTGATTCGTAAAGAATCGGTCAACTACGACCAATCTGCTTGAGTTTACTTCCTTGGTAAATGATGCTTTCCTTTCGAAAATGCAAACAGATATTATTTACACTGACTTCAGTAAGGCGTTTGACTCTGTGAACCATAATATTTTACTTTTTAAACTTGAATAGGTTTCCCTCTGTCCCTTTTACTTTGGATTAATTCTTATTTAAAAGGCAGGACCCAAAGAGTAATACTGAGGTTGACTACCTCTAAAAGGGTTCACGTTACTTCTGGTGTTCCTCAAGGTAGTCATCTTGGACCTTTACTCCTTACTCTTTTTATAAATGATCTTCCCTCTGTACTCATGTATGCGGACGATGTCAAACTTTTTCCATTATACACTAACCCCTACATCATTCTCGTCTACAAGACGATTTGAACGCTATGCAACTTTGGTGTTCGGCCAATCAATTGCATCTAAATTGTTCAAAGTGTATGTTTATGATATTTAATCGTACTACAACTTACCTTGTCAGTTATACAATCGACAATATCACTTTGCAACGTATACTAACAGTTAAGGATCAAGGCGTTATTTTTGATTCTAAACTCTGTTTCAATCTTCATATAGATACCATTGTTAATGAGGCAAAAGGTGTACTTGGATTCATTAAACGATGGTCTAAAGAGTTTAACGATCCTTTTATAACAAAACTTCTGTACATCTCTCTTGTTCGCCCTATCCTTGAATACTGCTCTTGCATCTGGTCTCCACAGTATATCATCAGCCAGGATCGTATTGAATCTGTTCAGAAGCAATTTTTGCTTTTTGCCTTACGAGGTTTCAATTGGGTCAAGATATCTTGACCAAACTCGGCATTTATTTCTTTTACTATACTCCTCACATATAGGAGAAATCATATTAAGATCGGACCACTATATCATATAGCTGCCATAGGAACGAGCGCTCGAAAATAAAGTGGTATGAAATAACATTTTGTTTGTCAAGATATCTTGACCAAACTCGGCATTTATTTCTTTTACTATACTCCTCACATATAGGCGAAATCATATTATGATCGGCCCACTATATCATATAGCTGCCATAGGAACGAGCGATCGAAAATTATGTTGTATGAAAAAACATTTTGTTTTTCAAGATATCTTGACCAAACTCGGCATTTATTAGTTTCATATTAAGATCGGATCACTAAATCATATAGCTGCTATAGGAACGAGCGTTCGAAAATAAAGTTGTATGAAAAAACCATTTGTTTTTCAAGATATCTTGACCAAACTAGATATTTATTAGTTTGACTATACCACTCACATATAGGCGAAATCATATTAAGATCGGACCACTATAACATATAACTGCCATAGGAACGAGCGCTCGACAATAAAGTTGTATGAAAAACATTTTGTTTTTCAAGATATCTTAACCAAACTCGTCATTTATTAGCTTGACTATACTCCTCATATATAGGCAAAAACCTATTAAGATCGGAGCTCTATATCATATAACTGCCATAGGAACAATCGGTCGAAAATTAAGTTTTATGAAAAAACATTTTGTTTGTCAAGATATCTTGACCAAACTCGGCACTTATTTCTTTTACTATGCTCCTCACATATAGGCGAAATCATATTATGATCGGCCCACTATATCATATAGCTGCCATAGGAACGAACGGTCGAAAATAAAGTATGAAAAAACATTAATTTTCTCAAGATATCTTAAACAAACCTGGCATTTATTAGTTTTGCTATACTCCTTATATATAGGCAAAATCATGTTAAGATCGGAGCACTATATCATATAGCTGCCATAGGAACAATCAGTCGAAAATTGAGTTGTATGAAAAAACATTTTGTTTTTCAAGATATCTTGAACAAACTCGGCATTTATTAGTTTTGCTATACCTCTCATATATAGGCAATATCATATTAAGATCGGAGCATTATATCATATAGCTGTCATAGAAACAATCGGTTGAAAATTAAGTTGTATGAAAAGACATTTTGTTTTTCAAGAGATCTTGACCAAATTTAACCTATATATGAGGAGTATAGTAAAACTAATAAATGCCGAGTTTGGTCAAGATATCTTGAGAAACCAAAGGTTTTTTCATACAAATTATTTTCGAACAATCGTTGCTATGGCAGCTATATGTAATAGTGCTCCGAACTTAATATGATTTCCCCAATATGTGGGGAGTGTAGTAAATCTAATAAATGCCGAGTTTTGGTCAAGATATCTTGAGGAACAAAATGGTTTTCATACAACATATTTTTCGACCGATCGTTCCTATGGCAGCTATATGATATAGTCGTCCGAACTTAATATGATTTCGCCTATATATGAGGAGTATAGTACCACTAATAAATGGCGAGGTTGGTCACGATATCTTGAAAAACAAATTTTTTTTTTAAACAATATAATTTTCGACTGATCATTACTATGGCAGCTATATGATATAGTGCTCCGAACTTAATATGATTTCGCCTATATGTGAGGGGTATAGTAATACTAATAAATGTCAAGTTTGGTCAAGATATCTTGAAAAACAAAATGTTTTTTCATACAACTTAATTTTCGACCGATCGGTCCTATGGCAGCAATATGACATAGTGCTCCGATCTTTTCCCTATATATGAGGAGTATAGTAACACTGTTAAATGGCGAGTTTGGTCAAGATATCTTGAAAAACAAAATGTGTTTTTATACAACTTTATTTTCAAGCGCTCGTTCCTATGGCAGCTATATGATATAGTGGTCCGATCTTAATATGATTTCTCCTATATGTGAGGAGTATAGTAAAACTAATAAATGCCTAGTTTGGTCAAGATATCTTGAAAAACAAAATGTTTTTTCATACAACATATTTTTCGACCGATCGTTCCTATGGCAGCTATATGATATAGTGGCCCGAACTTAATATGATTTCGCCTATATGTGAGGGGTATAGTAATACTAATAAATGTCAAGTTTGGTCAAGATATCTTGAAAACAAAATGTTTTTTCATACAACGTAATTTTCGAACGATCGTTCTCATGGCATTTATAGTGCTCCGATCTTAATAGGATTTTACCCCTAAATGAGGAGTATGGTCAAACTAATAAATGTCGAGTTTGGTCAAGATATCTGCAAAAACAAAATGTTTTTTCATACAACTTAATTTTCGACCGATCGGTCCTATGGCAGCAATACGATATACTGCTCCGATCTTAATAGGATATGGCTATATATGTGAGGAGTATAGGAACACTAATAAATGGCGAGTTTGGTCAACATATCTTGAAAAACAAAATGTTATTTTATACAACTTTATTTTCAAGCGCTCGTTCCTATGGCAGCTATATGATATAGTGGTCCGATCTTAATATGATTTCTCCTATATGTGAGGAGTATAGTAAAACTAATAAATGCCGAGTTTGGTCAACATATCTTGAAAAACAAAATGTTTATTAAACAAGATAATTTTCGACCGATCGTTCCTATGGCAGCTATATGATATAGCGCTTCGATATTAATAGGATCTTGCCTATATATGAGGACTTTAGTCAAACTAGATATCTTGAAAAACCAAAGGTTTTTTCATACAACTTAATTTTCGACCGATCGGTCCTATGGCAGCAATATGATATAGGGCTCCGATCTTAATAGGATTTGGCTATATATGTGAGGAGTATAGTAAAACTAATAAATGCCGAGTTTGGTCAAGATATATTAAAAAACAAAATGTTTATTAAACAAAATAATTTTCGACCGATCGTTCCTATGGCAGCTATATGATATAGCGCTTCGTTCTTAATAGGATTTTTCCTATAAATAAAGACTATAGTCAAACTTATAAATGTCGAGCTTGGTCAAGATATCTTGAAAAACAAAATGTTTTTTCATACAACGTTTTTTTCGACCGATCGTTCCTATGGCGGCTATTTGATATAGTGCTCCGATCTTAATAGGTTATTGCCTATATATAAGGAGTATAGTAAAACTAATAAATGCCGAGTTTGGTCAAGATATCTTGAAAAACCAAAGGTTTTTTCATACAAATTATTTTCGAACAATCGTTGCTATGGCAGCTATATGTAATAGTGCTCCGAACTTAATATGATTTCCCCAATATGTGGGGAGTGTAGTTAACCTAATAAATGCCGAGTTTGGTCAAGATATCTTGAGGAACAAAAAGGTTTTCATACAACATATTTTTCGACCGATCGTTCCTATGGCAGCTATATGATATAGTCGTCCGAACTTAATATGATTTCGCCTATATATGAGGAGTATAGTACCACTAATAAATGGCGAGGTTGGTCACGATATCTTGAAAAACAAATTTTTTTTTTAAACAATATAATTTTCAACCGATCATTACTATGGCAGCTATATGATATAGTGCTCCGAACTTAATATGATTTCGCCTATATGTGAGGGGTATAGTAATACTAATAAATGTCAAGTTTGGTCAAGATATCTTGAAAAACAAAATGTTTTTTCATACAACTTAATTTTCGAACGATCGTTCCTATGGCATTTATAGTGCTCCGATCTTAATAGGATTTTGCCCCTAAATGAAGAGTATGGTCAAACTAATAAATGACGAGTTTGGAAGATATCTTGAAAGTCAAAATGTTTTTTCATACAACTTAATTTTCGACCGATCGTTCCTATGGCAGCTATATAATATAGTGCTCCGAACTTAATATGATTTCGCCAATATGTGAGGAGTGTAGTAAACCTAATAAATGCCGAGTTTGGTCAAGATATCTTGAAAAACAAAATGTTTTTTCATACAACATATTTTTCGACCGATCGTTCCTATGGCAGCTATATGATATAGTGGCCCGAACTTAATATGATTTCGCCTATATATAAAGAGTATAGTAACACTAATAAATGGCGAGGTTGGTCAAGATATCTTGAAAAACAAAATGTTTTTTCATACAATATAATTTTCGACCGATCATTACTATGGCAGCTATATAATATAGTGCTCCGAACTTAATATGATTTCGCCTATATGTGAGGGGTATAGTAATACTAATAAATGTCAAGTTTGGTCAAGATATCTTGAAAAACAAAATTATTTTTCATACAACGTAATTTTCGAACGATCGTTCTCATGGCATTTATAGTGCTCCGATCTTAATAGGATTTTGCCCCTAAATGAGGAGTATAGTCAAACTAATAAATGTCGAGTTTGGTCTTGAAAAACAAAATGTTTTTTCATACAACTTAATTTTCGACCGATCGGTCCTATGGCAGCAATAAGATATACTGCTCCGATCTTAATAGGATATGGCTATATATGTGAGGAGTATAGGAACACTATTAAATGGCGAGTTTGGTCAACATATCTTGAAAAACAAAATGTTATTTTATACAACTTTATTTTCAAGCGCTCGTTCCCATGGCAGCTATATGATATAGTGGTCCGATCTTAATATGATTTCTCCTATATGTGAGGAGTATAGTCAAACTTATAAATGTCGAGTTTGGTCAACATATCTTGAAAAACAAAATGTTTTTTCATACAACTTTATTTTCAAGCGCTCGTTCCCATGGCAGCTATATGATATAGTGCTCCGATCTTAATAGGATTTGGCTATATATGTGAGGAGTATAGTAAAACTAATAAATGCCGAGTTTGGTCAAGATATATTAAAAAAACAAAATGTTTATTAAACAAGATAATTTTCGACCGATCGTTCCTATGGCAGCTATATGATATAGCGCTTCGTTCTTAATAGGATTTTGCCTATATATAAGGACTATAGTCAAACTTATAAATGTCGAGTTTGGTCAACATATCTTGAAAAACAAAATGTTTTTTTATACAACTTTATTTTCAAGCGCTCGTTCCTATGGCAGCTATATGATATAGTGGTCCGATCTTAATATGATTTCTCCTATATGTGAGGAGTATAGTAAAACTAATAAATGCCGAGTTTGGTCAAGAAATCTTGAAAGTCAAAATGTTTTTTCATACAACTTAATTTTCGACCGATCGTTCCTATGGCAGCTATATAATATAGTGCTCCGAACTTAATATGATTTCGCCAATATGTGAGGAGTGTAGTAAACCTAATAAATGCCGAGTTTAATCAAGATATCTTGAAAAACAAAATGTTTTTTCATACAACATATTTTTCGACCGATCGTTCCTATGGCAGCTATATGATATAGTGGCCCGAACTTAATATGATTTCGCCTATATATAAAGAGTATAGTAACACTAATAAATGGCGAGGTTGGTCAAGATATCTTGAAAAACAAAATGTTTTTTCATACAATATAATTTTCGACCGATCGGTCCTATGGCAGCAATAAGATATACTGCTCCGATCTTAATAGGATATGGCTATATATGTGAGGAGTATAGGAACACTAATAAATGGCGAGTTTGGTCAACATATCTTGAAAAACAAAATGTTATTTTATACAACTTTATTTTCAATCGCTCGTTCCTATGGCAGCTATATGATATAGTGGACCGATCTTAATATGATTTCTCCTATATGTGAGGAGTATAGTAAAACTAATAAATGCCGAGTTTGGTCAAGATATATTAAAAAACAAAATGTATATTAAACAAGATAATTTTCGACCGATCGTTCCTATGGCAGCTATATGATATAGCGCTTCGATCTTAATAGGATTTTGCCTATATATGAGGACTATAGTCAAACTAATAAATGTCGAGTTTGATCAAGATATCTTGAAAAACCAAAGGTTTTTTGATACAACTTAATTTTCGACCGATCGGTCCTATGGCAGCAATATGATATAGTGCTCCGATCTTAATAGGATTTGGCTATATATGTGAGGAGTATAGTAAAACTAATAAATGCCGAGTTTGGTCAAGATATATTAAAAAAACAAAATGTTTATTAAACAAGATAATTTTCGACCGATCGTTCCTATGGCAGCTATATGATATAGCGCTTCGTTCTTAATAGGATTTTGCCTATATATAAGGACTATAGTCAAACTTATAAATGTCGAGTTTGGTCAAGATATCTTGAAAAACAAAATGTTTTTTCATACAACGTTTTTTTCGACCAATCGTTCCTATGGCGGCTATTTGATATAGTGCTCCGATCTTAATAGGTTATTGCCTATATATGAGGATTATAGTAAAACTAATAAATGCCGAGTTTGGTCAAGATATCTTGAAAAACCAAAGGTTTTTTCATACAAATTATTTTCGAACAATCGTTGCTATGGCAGCTATATGTAATAGTGCTCCGAACTTAATATGATTTCGCCAATATGTGGGGAGTGTAGTAAACCTAATAAATGCCGAGTTTGGTTAAGATATCTTGAGGAAGAAAATGGTTTTCATACAACATATTTTTCGACCGATCGTTCCTATGGCAGCTATATGATATAGTCGTCCGAACTTAATATGATTTCGCCTATATGTGAGGGGTATAGTAATACTAATAAATGTCAAGTTTGAAAAAGATATCTTGAAAAACAAAATGTTTTTTCATACAACGTAATTTTCGAACGATCGTTCTCATGGCATTTATAGTGCTCCGATCTTAATTGGATTTTGCCCCTAAATGAGGAGTATGGTCAAACTAATAAATGTCGAGTTTGGTCAAGATATCTTGAAAAACAAAATGTTTTTTCATACAACTTAATTTTCGACCGATCGGTCCTATGGCAGCAATAAGATATACTGCTCCGATCTTAATAGGATATGGCTATATATGTGAGGAGTATAGGAACACTAATAAATGGCGAGTTTGGTCAACATATCTTGAAAAACAAAATGTTTTTTTATACAACTTTATTTTCAAGCGCTCGTTCTTATGGCAGCTATATGATATAGTGGTCCGATCTTAATATGATTTCTCCTATATGTGAGGAGTATAGTAAAACTAATAAATGCCGAGTTTGGTCAAGAAATCTTGAAAGTCAAAATGTTTTTTCATACAACTTAATTTTCGACCGATCGTTCCTATGGCAGCTATATAATATAGTGCTCCGAACTTAATATGGTTTCGCCAATATGTGAGGAGTGTAGTAAACCTAATAAATGCCGAGTTTGGTCAAGATATCTTGAAAAACAAAATGTTTTTTCATACGACATATTTTTCGACCGATCGTTCCTATGGCAGCTATATGATATAGTGGCCCGAACTTAATATGATTTCGCCTATATATAAAGAGTATAGTAACACTAATAAATGGCGAGGTTGGTCAAGATATCTTGAAAAACAAAATGTTTTTTCATACAACTTAATTTTCGACCGATCGGTCCTATGGCAGCAATAAGATATACTGCTCCGATCTTAATAGGATATGGCTATATATGTGAGGAGTATAGGAACACTATTAAATGGCGAGTTTGGTCAACATATCTTGAAAAACAAAATGTTATTTTATACAACTTTATTTTCAAGCGCTCGTTCCCATGGCAGCTATATGATATAGTGGTCCGATCTTAATATGATTTCTCCTATATGTGAGGAGTATAGTCAAACTTATAAATGTCGAGTTTGGTCAACATATCTTGAAAAACAAAATGTTTTTTCATACAACTTTATTTTCAAGCGCTCGTTCCCATGGCAGCTATATGATATAGTGCTCCGATCTTAATAGGATTTGGCTATATATGTGAGGAGTATAGTAAAACTAATAAATGCCGAGTTTGGTCAAGAAATCTTGAAAGTCAAAATGTTTTTTCATACAACTTAATTTTCGACCGATCGTTCCTATGGCAGCTATATAATATAGTGCTCCGAACTTAATATGATTTCGCCAATATGTGAGGAGTGTAGTAAACCTAATAAATGCCGAGTTTAATCAAGATATCTTGAAAAACAAAATGTTTTTTCATACAACATATTTTTCGACCGATCGTTCCTATGGCAGCTATATGATATAGTGGCCCGAACTTAATATGATTTCGCCTATATATAAAGAGTATAGTAACACTAATAAATGGCGAGGTTGGTCAAGATATCTTGAAAAACAAAATGTTTTTTCATACAACTTAATTTTCGACCGATCGGTCCTATGGCAGCAATAAGATATACTGCTCCGATCTTAATAGGATATGGCTATATATGTGAGGAGTATAGGAACACTAATAAATGGCGAGTTTGGTCAACATATCTTGAAAAACAAAATGTTATTTTATACAACTTTATTTTCAAGCGCTCGTTCCCATGGCAGCTATATGATATAGTGCTCCGATCTTAATAGGATTTGGCTATATATGTGAGGAGTATAGTAAAACTAATAAATGCCGAGTTTGGTCAAGATATATTAAAAAAACAAAATGTTTATTAAACAAGATAATTTTCGACCGATCGTTCCTATGGCAGCTATATGATATAGCGCTTCGTTCTTAATAGGATTTTGCCTATATATAAGGACTATAGTCAAACTAATAAATGTCCAGTTTGGTCAAGATATCTTGAAAAACAAAATGTTTTTTCATACAACGTTTTTTTCGACCAATCGTTCCTATGGCGGCTATTTGATATAGTGCTCCGATCTTAATAGGTTATTGCCTATATATGAGGATTATAGTAAAACTAATAAATGCCGAGTTTGGTCAAGATATCTTGAAAAACCAAAGGTTTTTTCATACAAATTATTTTCGAACAATCGTTGCTATGGCAGCTATATGTAATAGTGCTCCGAACTTAATATGATTTCGCCAATATGTGGGGAGTGTAGTAAACCTAATAAATGCCGAGTTTGGTTAAGATATCTTGAGGAAGAAAATGGTTTTCATACAACATATTTTTCGACCGATCGTTCCTATGGCAGCTATATGATATAGTCGTCCGAACTTAATATGATTTCGCCTATATGTGAGGGGTATAGTAATACTAATAAATGTCAAGATTGAAAAAGATATCTTGAAAAACAAAATGTTTTTTCATACAACGTAATTTTCGAACGATCGTTCTCATGGCATTTATAGTGCTCCGATCTTAATTGGATTTTGCCCCTAAATGAGGAGTATGGTCAAACTAATAAATGTCGAGTTTGGTCAAGATATCTTGAAAAACAAAATGTTTTTTCATACAACTTAATTTTCGACCGATCGGTCCTATGGCAGCAATAAGATATACTGCTCCGATCTTAATAGGATATGGCTATATATGTGAGGAGTATAGGAACACTAATAAATGGCGAGTTTGGTCAACATATCTTGAAAAACAAAATGTTTTTTTATACAACTTTATTTTCAAGCGCTCGTTCTTATGGCAGCTATATGATATAGTGGTCCGATCTTAATATGATTTCTCCTATATGTGAGGAGTATAGTAAAACTAATAAATGCCGAGTTTGGTCAAGAAATCTTGAAAGTCAAAATGTTTTTTCATACAACTTAATTTTCGACCGATCGTTCCTATGGCAGCTATATAATATAGTGCTCCGAACTTAATATGGTTTCGCCAATATGTGAGGAGTGTAGTAAACCTAATAAATGCCGAGTTTGGTCAAGATATCTTGAAAAACAAAATGTTTTTTCATACGACATATTTTTCGACCGATCGTTCCTATGGCAGCTATATGATATAGTGGCCCGAACTTAATATGATTTCGCCTATATATAAAGAGTATAGTAACACTAATAAATGGCGAGGTTGGTCAAGATATCTTGAAAAACAAAATGTTTTTTCATACAACTTAATTTTCGACCGATCGGTCCTATGGCAGCAATAAGATATACTGCTCCGATCTTAATAGGATATGGCTATATATGTGAGGAGTATAGGAACACTATTAAATGGCGAGTTTGGTCAACATATCTTGAAAAACAAAATGTTATTTTATACAACTTTATTTTCAAGCGCTCGTTCCCATGGCAGCTATATGATATAGTGGTCCGATCTTAATATGATTTCTCCTATATGTGAGGAGTATAGTCAAACTTATAAATGTCGAGTTTGGTCAACATATCTTGAAAAACAAAATGTTTTTTCATACAACTTTATTTTCAAGCGCTCGTTCCCATGGCAGCTATATGATATAGTGCTCCGATCTTAATAGGATTTGGCTATATATGTGAGGAGTATAGTAAAACTAATAAATGCCGAGTTTGGTCAAGAAATCTTGAAAGTCAAAATGTTTTTTCATACAACTTAATTTTCGACCGATCGTTCCTATGGCAGCTATATAATATAGTGCTCCGAACTTAATATGATTTCGCCAATATGTGAGGAGTGTAGTAAACCTAATAAATGCCGAGTTTAATCAAGATATCTTGAAAAACAAAATGTTTTTTCATACAACATATTTTTCGACCGATCGTTCCTATGGCAGCTATATGATATAGTGGCCCGAACTTAATATGATTTCGCCTATATATAAAGAGTATAGTAACACTAATAAATGGCGAGGTTGGTCAAGATATCTTGAAAAACAAAATGTTTTTTCATACAATATAATTTTCGACCGATCGGTCCTATGGCAGCAATAAGATATACTGCTCCGATCTTAATAGGATATGGCTATATATGTGAGGAGTATAGGAACACTAATAAATGGCGAGTTTGGTCAACATATCTTGAAAAACAAAATGTTATTTTATACAACTTTATTTTCAAGCGCTCGTTCCTATGGCAGCTATATGATATAGTGGTCCGATCTTAATATGATTTCTCCTATATGTGAGGAGTATAGTAAAACTAATAAATGCCGAGTTTGGTCAAGATATATTAAAAAACAAAATGTATATTAAACAAGATAATTTTCGACCGATCGTTCCTATGGCAGCTATATGATATAGCGCTTCGATCTTAATAGGATTTTGCCTATATATGAGGACTATAGTCAAACTAATAAATGTCGAGTTTGATCAAGATATCTTGAAAAACCAAAGGTTTTTTGATACAACTTAATTTTCGACCGATCGGTCCTATGGCAGCAATATGATATAGTGCTCCGATCTTAATAGGATTTGGCTATATATGTGAGGAGTATAGTAAAACTAATAAATGCCGAGTTTGGTCAAGATATATTAAAAAAACAAAATGTTTATTAAACAAGATAATTTTCGACCGATCGTTCCTATGGCAGCTATATGATATAGCGCTTCGTTCTTAATAGGATTTTGCCTATATATAAGGACTATAGTCAAACTAATAAATGTCCAGTTTGGTCAAGATATCTTGAAAAACAAAATGTTTTTTCATACAACGTTTTTTTCGACCAATCGTTCCTATGGCGGCTATTTGATATAGTGCTCCGATCTTAATAGGTTATTGCCTATATATGAGGAGTATAGTAAAACTAATAAATGCCGAGTTTGGTCAAGATATCTTGAAAAACCAAAGGTTTTTTCATACAAATTATTTTCGAACAATCGTTGCTATGGCAGCTATATGTAATAGTGCTCCGAACTTAATATGATTTCGCCAATATGTGGGGAGTGTAGTAAACCTAATAAATGCTGAGTTTGGTTAAGATATCTTGAGGAAGAAAATGGTTTTCATACAACATATTTTTCGACCGATCGTTCCTATGGCAGCTATATGATATAGTCGTCCGAACTTAACATGATTTCGCCTATATGTGAGGGGTATAGTAATACTAATAAATGTCAAGTTTGGTCAAGATATCTTGAAAAACAAAATGTTTTTTCATACAACGTAATTTTCGAACGATCGTTCTCATGGCATTTATAGTGCTCCGATCTTAATTGGATTTTGCCCCTAAATGAGGAGTATGGTCAAACTAATAAATGTCGAGTTTGGTCAAGATATCTTGAAAAACAAAATGTTTTTTCATACAACTTAATTTTCGACCGATCGGTCCTATGGCAGCAATAAGATATACTGCTCCGATCTTAATAGGATATGGCTATATATGTGAGGAGTATAGGAACACTAATAAATGGCGAGTTTGGTCAACATATCTTGAAAAACAAAATGTTTTTTTATACAACTTTATTTTCAAGCGCTCGTTCTTATGGCAGCTATATGATATAGTGGTCCGATCTTAATATGATTTCTCCTATATGTGAGGAGTATAGTAAAACTAATAAATGCCGAGTTTGGTCAAGATATATTAAAAAAACAAAATGTTTATTAAACAAGATAATTTTCGACCGATCGTTCCTATGGCAGCTATATGATATAGCGCTTCGTTCTTAATAGGATTTTGCCTATATATAAGGACTATAGTCAAACTTATAAAAGTCGAGTTTGGTCAAGATATCTTGAAAAACAAAATGTTTTTTCATACAACTTAATTTTCGACCGATCGGTCCTATGGCAGCAATAAGATATACTGCTCCGATCTTAATAGGATATGGCTATATATGTGAGGAGTATAGGAACACTAATAAATGGCGAGTTTGGTCAACATATCTTGAAAAACAAAATGTTATTTTATACAACTTTATTTTCGAGCGCTCGTTCCTATGGCAGCTATATGATATAGTGGTCCGATCTTAATATGATTTCTCCTATATGTGAGGAGTATAGTAAAACTAATAAATGCCGAGTTTGGTCAAGATATATTAAAAAAACAAAATGTTTATTAAACAAGATAATTTTCGACCGATCGTTCCTATGGCAGCTATATGATATAGCGCTTCGTTCTTAATAGGATTTTGCCTATATATAAGGACTATAGTCAAACTTATAAAAGTCGAGTTTGGTCAAGATATCTTGAAAAACAAAATGTTTTTTCATACAACGTTTTTTTCGACCGATCGTTCCTATGGCGGCTATTTGATATAGTGCTCCGATCTTAATAGGTTATTGCCTACATATGAGGAGTTTAGTAAAACTAATAAATGCCGAGTTTGGTCAAGATATCTTGAAAAACCAAAGGTTTTTTCATACAAATTATTTTCGAACAATCGTTGCTATTGCAGCTATATGTAATAGTGCTCCGAACTTAATATGATTTCGCCAATATGTGGGGAGTGTAGTAAACCTAATAAATGCCGAGTTTGGTTAAAAAAAAAATGTTTATTAAACAAGATAATTTTCGACCGATCGTTCCTATGGCAGCTATATGATATAGCGCTTCGTTCTTAATAGGATTTTGCCTATATATAAGGACTATAGTCAAACTTATAAAAGTCGAGTTTGGTAAAGATATCTTGAAAAACAAAATTTTTTTTTCATACAACGTTATTTTCGACCGATCCTATGGCAGCAATATGATATAGCAGCAATATGATATAGTGCTCCGATCTTAATAGGATTTGGCTATATATGTGAGGAGTATAGGAACACTAATAAATGGCGAGTTTGGTCAAGATATCTTGAAAAACAAAATGTTATTTTATACAACTTTTTTTCAAGCGCTCGTTCCTATGGCAGCTATATGATATAGTGGTCCGGTCTTAATATGATTTCTCCTATATGTGAGGAGTATAGTATAACTAATAAATGCCGAGTTTGGTCAAGATATATTAAAAAACAAATTATTTATTAAACAAGATCATTTTCGACCGATCGTTCCTATGGCAGCTATATGATATAGCGCTTCGATCTTATTAAGATTTTGCCTATATATGAGGACTATAGTCAAACTAATAAATGTCGAGTTAACTTAATTTTCGAACGATCGTTCTCATGGCATTTATAGTGCTCCGATCTTAATAGGATTTTGCCCCTAAATGAGGAGTATGGTCAAACTAATAAATGTCGAGTTTGGTCAAGATATCTTGAAAAACAAAATGTTTTTTCATACAACTTAATTTTCGACCGATCGGTCCTATGGCAGCAATAAGATATACTGCTCCGATCTTAATAGGATATGGCTATATATGTGAGGAGTATAGGAACACTAATAAATGGCGAGTTTGGTCAAGATATATTAAAAAACAAAATGTTTTTTCATACAACGTTATTTTCGTCCGATCGGTCCTATGGCAGCAATATGATATAGTGCTCCTATCTAAATAGGATTTGGCTATATATGTGAGGAGTATAGGAACACTAATAAATGGCGAGTTTGGTCAAGATATCGTGAAACACAAATGTTATTTTATACAATTTTATTTTCAAGCGCTCGTTCCTATGACAGCTATATGATATAGTGGTCCGATCTTAATATGATTTCTCCTATATGTGAGGAGTATAGTAAAACTAATAAATGCCGAGTTTGGTCAAGATATATTAAAAAGCAAAATGTTTATTAAACAAGATAATTTCGACCGATCGTTCCTATGGCAGCTTCATTCTTAATAGGATTTTGCCTATATATAAGGTCTATAGTCAAACTTATAAATGTCGATCTTGGTCAAGATATCTTGAAAAACAAAATGTTTTTTCATACAACGTTTTTTTCGATCGATCGTTCCTATGGCGGCTATTTGATATAGTGCTCCGATCTTAATAGGTTATTGCCTATATATGAGGAGTATAGTAAAACTAATAAATGCCGAGTTTGGTCAAGATATCTTGAAAAACCAAAGGTTTTTTCATACAAATTATTTTCGAACAATCGTTGCTATGGCAGCTATATGTAATAGTGCTCCGAACTTAATATGATTTCGCCAATATGTGGGGAGTGTAGTAAACCTAATAAATGCCGAGTTTGGTTAAGATATCTTGAGGAACAAAATGGTTTTCATACAACATATTTTTCGACCGATCGTTCCTATGGCAGCTATATGATATAGTCGTCCGAACTTAATATGATTTCGCCTATATATGAGGAGTATAGTAACACTAATAAATGGCGAGGTTGGTCAAGATATCTTGAAAAACAAAATTTTTTTTTAAACAATATAATTTTCGACCGATCATTACTATGGCAGCTACATGATATAGTGCTCCGAACTTAATATGATTTCGCCTATATGTGAGGGGTATAGTAATACTAATAAATGTCAAGTTTGGTCAAGATATCTTGAAAAACAAAATGTTTTTTCATACAACTTAATTTTCGAACGATCGTTCCTATGGCATTTATAGTGCTCCGATCTTAATAGGATTTTGCCCCTAAATGAAGAGTATGGTCAAACTAATAAATGACGAGTTTGGTCAAGATATCTTGAAAGTCAAAATGTTTTTTCATACAACTTAATTTTCGACCGATCGTTCCTATGGCAGCTATATAATATAGTGCTCCGAACTTAATATGATTTCGCCAATATGTGAGGAGTGTAGTAAACCTAATAAATGCCGAGTTTGGTCAAGATATCTTGAAAAACAAAATGTTTTTTCATACACCATATTTTTCGACCGATCGTTCCTATGGCAGCTATATAATATAGTGCTCCGAACTTAATATGATTTCGCCAATATGTGAGGAGTGTAGTAAACCTAATAAATGCCGAGTTTGGTCAAGATATCTTGAAAAACAAAATGTTTTTTCATACACCATATTTTTCGACCGATCGTTCCTATGGCAGCTATATGATATAGTGCTCCGAACTTAATATGATTTCGCCTATATGTGAGGGGTATAGTAATACTAATAAATGTCAAGTTTGGTCAAGATATCTTGAAAAACAAAATGTTTTTTCATACAATATAATTTTCGACCGATCATTACTATGGCAGCTATATAATATAGTGCTTCGATCTTAATAGGATTTTGCCTATATATGAGGACTATAGTCAAACTAATAAATGTCGAGTTTGATCAAGATATCTTGAAAAACCAAAGGTTTTTTCGTACAACTTAATTTTCGACCGATCGGTCCTATGGCAGCAATATGATATAGTGCTCCGATCTTAATAGGATTTGGCTATATATGTGAGGAGTATAGTAAAACTAATAAATGCCGAGTTTGGTCAAGATATATTAAAAAAAGAAAATGTTTATTAAACAAGATAATTTTCGACCGATCGTTCCTATGGCAGCTATATGATATAGCGCTTCGTTCTTAATAGGATTTTGCCTATATATAAGGACTATAGTCAAACTTATAAATGTCGAGTTTGGTCAACATATCTTGAAAAACAAAATGTTTTTTTATACAACTTTATTTTCAAGCGCTCGTTCCTATGGCAGCTATATGATATAAGTGTCCGATCTTAATCTGATTTCTCCTATATGTGAGAGGTATAGTAAAACTAATAAATGCCGAGTTTGGTCAAGATATATTAAAAAACAAAATGTTTATTAAACAAGATAATTTTCGACCGATCGTTCCTATGGCAGCTATATGATATAGTGCTCCGATCTTAATAGGATTTGGCTATATATGTGAGGAGTATAGTAAAACTAATAAATGCCGAGTTTGGTCAAGATATATTAAAAAAACAAAATGTTTATTAAACAAGATAATTTTCGACCGATCGTTCCTATGGCAGCTATATGATATAGCGCTTCGTTCCTTATAGGATTTTGCCTATATAAAAGGACTATAGTCAAACTTATAAATGTCGAGTTTGGTCAAGATATCTTGAAAAACAAAATGTTTTTTCATACAACGTTTTTTTCGACCGATCGTTCCTATGGCGGCTATTTGATAAAGTGCTCCGATCTTAATAGGTTATTGCCTATATATGAGGAGTATAGTAAAACTAATAAATGCCGAGTTTGGTCAAGATATCTTGAAAAACCAAAGGTTTTTTCATACAAATTATTTTCGAACAATCGTTGCTATGGCAGCTATATGTAATAGTGCTCCGAACTTAATATGATTTCGCCAATATGTGGGGAGTGTAGTAAACCTAATAAATGCCGAGTTTGGTTAAGATATCTTGAGGAAAAAAATGGTTTTCATACAACATATTTTTCGACCGATCGTTCCTATGGCAGCTATATGATATAGTCGTCCGAACTTAATATGATTTCGCTTATATGTGAGGGGTATAGTAATACTAATAAATGTCAAGTTTGGTCAAGAAATCTTGAAAAACAAAATGTTTTTTCATACAACGTAATTTTCGAACGATCGTTCTCATGGCATTTATAGTGCTCCGATCTTAATTGTATTTTGCCCCTAAATGAGGAGTATGGTCAAACTAATAAATGTCGAGTTTGGTCAAGATATCTTGAAAAACAAAATGTTTTTTCATACAACTTAATTTTCGACCGATCGGTCCTATGGCAGCAATAAGATATACTGCTCCGATCTTAATAGGATATGGCTATATATGTGAGGAGTATAGGAACACTAATAAATGGCGAGTTTGGTCAACATATCTTGAAAAACAAAATGTTTTTTTATACAACTTTATTTTCAAGCGCTCGTTCCTATGGCAGCTATATGATATAGTGGTCCGATCTTAATATGATTTCTCCTATATGTGAGGAGTATAGTAAAACTAATAAATGCCGAGTTTGGTCAAGAAATCTTGAAAGTCAAAATATTTTTTCATACAACTTAATTTTCGACCGATCGTTCCTATGGCAGCTATATAATATAGTGCTCCGAACTTAATATGATTTCGCCAATATGTGAGGAGTGTAGTAAACCTAATAAATGCCGAGTTTGGTCAAGATATCTTGAAAAACAAAATGTTTTTTCATACAACATATTTTTCGACCGATCGTTCCTATGGCAGCTATATGATATAGTGGACCGAACTTAATATGATTTCGCCTATATATAAAGAGTATAGTAACACTAATAAATGGCGAGGTTGGTCAAGATATCTTGAAAAACAAAATGTTTTTTCATACAATTTAATTTTCGACCGATCGGTCCTATGGCAGCAATAAGATATACTGCTCCGATCTTAATAGGATATGGCTATATATGTGAGGAGTATAGGAACACTAATAAATGGCGAGTTTGGTCAACATATCTTGAAAAACAAAATGTTAATTTATACAACTTTATTTTCAAGCGCTCGTTCCTATGGCAGCTATATGATATAGTGGTCCGATCTTAATATGATTTCTCCTATATGTGAGGAGTATAGTAAAACTAATAAATGCCGAGTTTGGTCAAGATATATTGAAAAACAAAATGTTTATTAAACAAGATAATTTTCGACCGATCGTTCCTATGGCAGCTATATGATATAGCGCTTCGATCTTAATAGGATTTTGCCTAAATATGAGGACTATAGTCAAACTAATAAATGTCGAGTTTGATCAAGATATCTTGAAAAACAAAATGTTTTTTCATACAACGTTTTTTTCGACCGATCGTTCCTATGGCGGCTATTTGATATAGTGCTCCGATCTTAATAGGTTATTGCCTATATATGAGGAGTATAGTAAAACTAATAAATGCCGAGTTTGGTCAAGATATCTTGAAAAACCAAAGGTTTTTTCATACAAATTATTTTCGAACAATCGTTGCTATGGCAGCTATATGTAATAGTGCTCCGAACTTAATATGATTTCGCCAATATGTGTGGAGTGTAGTAAACCTAATAAATGCCGAGTTTGGTTAAGATATCTTGAGGAAAAAAATGGTTTTCATACAACATATTTTTCGACCGATCGTTCCTATGGCAGCTATATGATATAGTGGCCCGAACTTAATATGATTTCGCCTATATATAAAGAGTATAGTAACACTAATAAATGGCGAGGTTGGTCAAGATATCTTGAAAAACAAAATGTTTTTTCATACAATTTAATTTTCGACCGATCGGTCCTATGGCAGCAATAAGATATACTGCTCCGATCTTAATAGGATATGGCTATATATGTGAGGAGTATAGGAACACTAATAAATGGCGAGTTTGGTCAACATATCTTGAAAAACAAAATGTTAATTTATACAACTTTATTTTCAAGCGCTCGTTCCTATGGCAGCTATATGATATAGTGGTCCGATCTTAATATGATTTCTCCTATATTTGAGGAGTATAGTAAAACTAATAAATGCCGAGTTTGGTCAAGAAATCTTGAAAGTCAAAATATTTTTTCATACAACTTAATTTTCGACCGATCGTTCCTATGGCAGCTATATAATATAGTGCTCCGAACTTAATATGATTTCGCCAATATGTGAGGAGTGTAGTAAACCTAATAAATGCCGAGTTTGGTCAAGATATCTTGAAAAACAAAATGTTTTTTCATACAACATATTTTTCGACCGATCGTTCCTATGGCAGCTATATGATATAGTGGCCCGAACTTAATATGATTTCGCCTATATATAAAGAGTATAGTAACACTAATAAATGGCGAGGTTGGTCAAGATATCTTGAAAAACAAAATGTTTTTTCATACAATTTAATTTTCGACCGATCGGTCCTATGGCAGCAATAAGATATACTGCTCCGATCTTAATAGGATATGGCTATATATGTGAGGAGTATAGGAACACTAATAAATGGCGAGTTTGGTCAACATATCTTGAAAAACAAAATGTTAATTTATACAACTTTATTTTCAAGCGCTCGTTCCTATGGCAGCTATATGATATAGTGGTCCGATCTTAATATGATTTCTCCTATATGTGAGGAGTATAGTAAAACTAATAAATGCCGAGTTTGGTCAAGATATATTGAAAAACAAAATGTTTATTAAACAAGATAATTTTCGACCGATCGTTCCTATGGCGGCTATTTGATATAGTGCTCCGATCTTAATAGGTTATTGCCTATATATGAGGAGTATAGTAAAACTAATAAATGCCGAGTTTGGTCAAGATATCTTGAAAAACCAAAGGTTTTTTCATACAAATTATTTTCGAACAATCGTTGCTATGGCAGCTATATGTAATAGTGCTCCGAACTTAATATGATTTCGCCAATATGTGGGGAGTGTAGTAAACCTAATAAATGCCGAGTTTGGTTAAAAAACTAAATGTTTATTAAACAAGATAATTTTCGACCGATCCTTCCTATGGCAGCAATAAGATATACTGCTCCGATCTTAATAGGATTTGGCTATATATGTGAGGAGTATAGTAAAATTAATAAATGCCGAGTTTGGTCAAGATATATTAAAAAAACAAAATGTTTATTAAACAAGATAATTTTCGACCGATCGTTCCTATGGCAGCTATATGATATAGCGCTTCGTTCTTAATAGGATTTTGCCTATATATAAGGACTATAGTCAAACTTATAAAAGTCGAGTTTGGTCAGGATATCTTGAAAAACAAAATGTTTTTTCATACAACGTTTTTTTCGACCGATCGTTCCTATGGCGGCTATTTGATATAGTGCTCCGATCTTAATAGGTTATTGCCTATATATGAGGAGTATAGTAAAACTAATAAATGCCGAGTTTGGTCAAGATATCTTGAAAAACCAAAGGTTTTTTCATACAAATTATTTTCGAACAATCGTTGCTATGGCAGCTATATGTAATAGTGCTCCGAACTTAATATGATTTCGCCAATATGTGGGGAGTGTAGTAAACCTAATAAATGCCGAGTTTGGTTAAAAAACTAAATGTTTATTAAACAAGATAATTTTCGACCGATCCTTCCTATGGCAGCTATATGATATAGCGCTTCGATCTTAATAGGATTTTGCCTATATATGAGGACTTTAGTCAAACTAATAAATGTCGAGTTTGATCAAGATATCTTGAAAAACCAAAGGTTTTTTCATACAACTTAATTTTCGACCGATCGGTCCTATGGCAGCAATATGATATAGTGCTCCGATCATAATATTATTTTGCCTATATATGAGAAATATAGTAACTTTAATATATGTCGAGGTTGGTCAAGATATCTTGAAAAACAAAATGTTTTTTCATACAACATAATTTTCGAACGATCGGACCTATGGCATCTATATGATATAGTGCTCCGATCTTAATAGGACTTTGCCCCCAAATGAGGAGTATAGTCAGACTAATAAATGTCGGGTTTGGTCAAGATATCTTGAAAAACAAAATGTTTTTTCATACAACGTTATTTTCGACCGATCCTATGGCAGCAATATGATATAGCAGCAATATGATATAGTGCTCCGATCTTAATAGGATTTGGCTATATATGTGAGGAGTATAGGAACACTAATAAATGGCGAGTTTGGTCAAGATATCTTGAAAAACAAAATGTTATTTTATACAACTTTTTTTCAAGCGCTCGTTCCTATGGCAGCTATATGATATAGTGGTCCGATCTTAATATGATTTCTCCTATATGTGAGGAGTATAGTATAACTAATAAATGCCGAGTTTGGTCAAGATATATTAAAAAACAAATTATTTATTAAACAAGATCATTTTCGACCGATCGTTCCTATGGCAGCTATATGATATAGCGCTTCGATCTTATTAAGATTTTGCCTATATATGAGGACTATAGTCAAACTAATAAATGTCGAGTTAACTTAATTTTCGAACGATCGTTCTCATGGCATTTATAGTGCTCCGATCTTAATAGGATTTTGCCCCTAAATGAGGAGTATGGTCAAACTAATAAATGTCGAGTTTGGTCAAGATATCTTGAAAAACAAAATGTTTTTTCATACAACTTAATTTTCGACCGATCGGTCCTATGGCAGCAATAAGATATACTGCTCCGATCTTAATAGGATATGGCTATATATGTGAGGAGTATAGGAACACTAATAAATGGCGAGTTTGGTCAAGATATCTTGAAATACAAAATGTTATTTTATACAACTTTATTTTCAAGCGCTCGTTCCTATGGCAGCTATATGATATAGTGGTCCGATCTTAATATGATTTCTCCTATAGGTGAGGAGTATAGTAAAACTAATAAATGACGAGTTGGGTCAAGATATCTCGAAAAACAAAATGTTTTTTTATACAACATAATTTTTGACCTATGGTTCCTATGGCAGCCATATGATATAGTGGCATAATATTCGACCGACCGTTCCTATGGCAGCTATATGATATAGTTCTCCGATCTTTTGCCTATATATGAGGATTATAGTAACACTGTTAAATGGCGAGCTTAGTCAAGATATCTTGAAAAACAAAATGTTTTTTATACAACATAATATTCGACCGATCGTTAATATGGCAGCTATATGATATAGTACTCCGATCTTAATAGGATATTGCCTATATATGAGAAGTATAACAAAACTAATAAATGCCGAGTTTGGTAAAGATATTAGGAATTTGCCTATATATGAGGAGTATAGTAACACTAATAAATATCGAGTTTGGTCAAGATATCTTGAAAAACAAAATGTTTTTTCACTTAACATAATTTTCGACCGATCGTTCTTATGACAGCTATATGATATAGTGCTCCGATCTTAATAGGATTTTGCCTATTTATGAAGAGTATACTCAAACTAAAAAATGACGAGTTTGGTGAACTTAATTTTTGAGCGCTCGATGCTATGGAAGCTATATGATATAGTGGTCCGATCATAATATGATTTTGCCTATATATGAGGAATATAGTAACACTAATATATGTCGAGGTTGGTCCAGATATCATGAAAAACAAAATGTTTTTTCATACAAAATAATTTTCGAACGATCGGTCCTATGGCACATCTATATGATATAGTGCTCCGATCTGTATATGATTTCGCCTATATATGAGGAGTATACTAAGACTAATAAATGTCAAGTTTGGTTAAGATATCTTGAAAAACAAAATGTTTTTTCATACAACATAATTTGCGACCGATCGTTCCTATGGCAACTATATGATATAGTGCTCCGATCTTAATTGGATATTGCCTATATATGAGGAGTATAGCAAAACTAATAAATGCCAAGCTTTTTCAAGATATCTTGAAAAACCAAATGTTTTTTCATACAAATTAATTTCGCCTATATGTGAGGAGTATAGTAATACTAATAAATGCCGAGCTTGGTCAAGATATCTTGAAAAACAATGTTTTTTTATACAAGATAATTTTCGACCGATCGTTTCTATGGCAGCTATATGATATAGTGCTCCGATCTTAATGGGATTTTGCCTATATTTGAGGAGTATAGTAAAACTAATAAATGCCGAGTTTGGTCAAGATATCTTGAAAAACAAAATGCCTTTTTATACAACATAATATTCGACCGATCGTTCTTATGGCTGCTATATCATATAGTGCTCCGATCCTTATTGGATATTGCCTATGTATGAGGATTATAGTAAAACTAATAAATGCCGAGTTTGGTCAAGATATCTTGAAAAACAAAATGTTTTTTATATAACATAATATTCGACCGACCGTTCCTATGGCAGCTATATGGTATGGTGCTCCGATCTTAATAGGATTTTCCCTATATATGAGGAGTATAGCGAAACTATTAAATGCCGAGTTTTTTCAAGATATCTTGAAGTAACTAATGTTTTTTCATACAAATTAATTTTCGACCGATCGTTCTTATGACAGCTATATGATATAGTGCTCCGATCTTAATAGGATTTTGCCTATTTATGAAGAGTATACTCAAACTAAAAAATGACGAGTTTGGTGAACTTAATTTTTGAGCGCTCGATGCTATGGAAGCTATATGATATAGTGGTCCGATCATAATATGATTTTGCCTATATATGAGGAATATAGTAACACTAATATATGTCGAGGTTGGTCCAGATATCATGAAAAACAAAATGTTTTTTCATACAAAATAATTTTCGAACGATCGGTCCTATGGCACATCTATATGATATAGTGCTCCGATCTGTATATGATTTCGCCTATATATGAGGAGTATACTAAGACTAATAAATGTCAAGTTTGGTTAAGATATCTTGAAAAACAAAATGTTTTTTCATACAACATAATTTGCGACCGATCGTTCCTATGGCAACTATATGATATAGTGCTCCGATCTTAATTGGATATTGCCTATATATGAGGAGTATAGCAAAACTAATAAATGCCAAGCTTTTTCAAGATATCTTGAAAAACCAAATGTTTTTTCATACAAATTAATTTCGCCTATATGTGAGGAGTATAGTAATACTAATAAATGCCGAGCTTGGTCAAGATATCTTGAAAAACAATGTTTTTTTATACAAGATAATTTTCGACCGATCGTTTCTATGGCAGCTATATGATATAGTGCTCCGATCTTAATGGGATTTTGCCTATATTTGAGGAGTATAGTAAAACTAATAAATGCCGAGTTTGGTCAAGATATCTTGAAAAACAAAATGCATTTTTATACAACATAATATTCGACCGATCGTTCTTATGGCTGCTATATCATATAGTGCTCCGATCCTTATTGGATATTGCCTATGTATGAGGATTATAGTAAAACTAATAAATGCCGAGTTTGGTCAAGATATCTTGAAAAACAAAATGTTTTTTATATAACATAATATTCGACCGACCGTTCCTATGGCAGCTATATGGTATGGTGCTCCGATCTTAATAGGATTTTCCCTATATATGAGGAGTATAGCGAAACTATTAAATGCCGAGTTTTTTCAAGATATCTTGAAGTAACTAATGTTTTTTCATACAAATTAATTTTCGACCGCTCTTTCCTATGGCAGCTATATGATATAGTGCTCCGATCTTTTGCCTATATATGAGGAGTATAGAAACGGTGATAAATGTCGAGTTTGGTCAAGATATCTTGAAAAACAAAATGTTTTTTCATACAACTTTATTTTCGAGCGCTCGTTCCTATGGCGTCTATATGATATAGTGGTCCGATCTTAATTGGATATTGCCCTTGTATGAGGAGTATAGCAAAACTAATAAATGCAGAGCTTTTTCAAGATATCTTGAAGTACCAAATGTTTTTTCACACAAATTAATTTTCGACCGTTCGTTCCTATGGCAGCTATATGATATAGTGGTCCGATCTTAATATGAGTTCGTCTTTATGTGAGGAGTATAGTAAAACTAATAAATGCCGAGTTTGGTCAAGATATTAGGAATTTGCCTATATATGAGGAGTATAGTAATATAATTTTCGACCGATCATTACTATGGCAGCTATATGATCTAGTGCTCCGAACTTAATATGATTTCGTCTAATGTGAGGAGAATTGTAGAACTAATAAATGCCGATTTTGGTCAAGTTATCTTAATAAACAAAATGTTTTTTCATACAACTTCATTTTCGACCGAATGTTCCTATGGCAGCTATATGATATAGTGCTCTGATCTTAATGGGATTTCGCCTATATATGAGGAGTATAGTACAACTAATAAATGCCGAGTTTGGTCAAGATATCATTAAGTACCAAATGTTTTTTCATACATATTAATTTGCGACCGATCGTTGCTATGGCAGCTATATGATATAGTGGTCCGAACTTAATAAAATTTCGCCTATATGTAAGGAGTATAGTAAAACTAATAAATGACGAGTTGGGTCAAGATATCTCGAAAAACAAAATGTTTTTTTATACAACATAATTTTTGACCTATGGTTCCTATGGCAGCCATATGATATAGTAGCATAATATTCGACCGACCGTTCCTATGGCAGCTATATGATATAGTTCTCCGATCTTTTGCCTATATATGAGGATTATAGTAACACTGTTAAATGGCGAGTTTAGTCAAGATATCCTGAAAAACAAAATGTTTTTTATACAACATAATATTCGACCGATAGTTCCTATGGCAGCTATATGATATAGTGCTCCGTTCTTAATGGGATTTTGCCTATATATGCGGAGTTTAGCAAAACTAATAAATGCAGAGTTTTTTCAAGATATCTTGAAGTGCCAAATGTTTTTTCATACAAATTAATTTTCGACCGATCGTTGCTATGGCAGCTATATGATATAGTGGTCCGAACTTAATATAATTTCGCCTATATGTGAGAAGTATAATAAAACTAATAAATGCCGAGTTGGGTCAAGATATCTTGAAAAACAAAATGTTTTTTTATACAACATAATATTCGACCGATAGTTCCTATGGCAGCTATATGATATAGTGCTCCGATCTTATTAGGATTTTCCCTATATATGAGAAGTATAGCGAAACTAATAAATGCCGAGTTTGTTCAAGATATCTTGAAAAACAAAATGCATTTTATACAACTTTATTGTCGAGCGCTCGTTCCTATGGGAGTTACATGATGTAGTGGTCCGATCTTAATATCAAAACTAATAAATGCCGAGTTTGTTCAAGATATCTTAAAAAACAAAATGTTTATCATACTTTTTAATTTTCGACCGATCGTTGCTATGGCAGCTATATGATATAGTGCTCCGATCATAATATGATTTTGCCTATATATGACGAGTATAGTAACACTAATAAATGTCGAGGTTGGTCAAGTGATCTTAAAAACAAAATGTTTTTCATACAAAATAATTTTCGGGCGATCGTTCCTATGGCAGCTATATGATAAAGTGGTCCGATCTTAATAGGATTTTCCCTATATATGAGGAGTATAGTAACCCCAATAAATGTCGAAGTTGGTCAAGATATCTTAAAAAACAAAATGTTTTTCATACAAATTATATTTCGACCGATCGTTGCTATGGCAGCTATATGATATAGTGGTCCGAACTTAATATGATTTCGCCTATATATGGGGATTATAGCAAAACTAATAAATTCAGAGTTTTTTCAAAATATTTTGATGTACCACATGTTTTTTCATACAAATTAATTTTCTTCCGATCGGTCCTATGGCAGCTATGTGATATAGTGCTCCGATCATAATATGATTTTGCCGAGTATAGTAACACTATATCCTACCCTATCCTTGAATACTGCTCTTGCATCTGGTCTCCACAGTATATCAACAGCCAGGATCGTATTGAATCTGTTCAGAAGCAATTTCTGCTTTTTGCCTTACGAGGTTTAAATTGGGACCCTAATCTTCGGTTGCCGTCCTACTCCAGCAGACTGCTTCTTCTCAACCTTCCGTCGTTAATCAACCGTAGGACAATTCTCGGTGTTGTCCTTCTACATAAGTTGATTATTGGCGACATTGATTCTCCTTTTCTGCTAGGGCGTCTTCAATTCTCTGTTCCGGCTAGACCAACCAGAAATTATCGCCACTTATTACTATCTACGTGCACAACTGATTACGCTATGCACAATTCTTTTCGCGTGCTATGTAAAAATTATAATAGTTTGCATCACGTTTTCTCTACCGAACTGTCTCTACCCCTAATAAAATCGTTGCTTTCAGGATACCTTCGGGAAGTCGCTGACCATTCACAGCTATGAGCAGGGGCATAGCTAGCCGGACAGGCTGAAAAATTTTCCCCCACCGTGTCGGTGATTTCCCATTACTTTTCTCTTTGTCCTATCCACTTAACACTCTTTATCTAACTTACATTGCTTTACTTTATTAACAATTTTCTTACTTTCTTTTTTCCTATTTATTGTATTTTCTTTATTAATATAGCAAATTAAGATTATTATTAATTTCAGATCACTTTTTTCCTACTTACAACCTTCTGCTTAGATGTAGGCTCTCATAGCGTCACTGACAAAATTAGCTGTGAAAAGGGGCACAGCTGGCCGGACTGGCAAATAAAACACCTCCATCGGTCGGTGATGCTATTTAGAAAATTGTATCCTTTAACTAGGCTTTTAGCATATAATTATATTGTACAATCTTTTGAATAATGAGGAAGACACTCGTTTTGTCGACCATTAATAAAAAAATAAATAATAAATGTCGAGGTTGGTCAAGTGATCTTAAAAAACAAAATGTTTTTCATACAAAATGTTTTTCATACAAAATTATTTTCGGGCGATCGTTCCTATGGCAACTATATGATATAGTGGTCCGATCTTAATAGGATTTTCCCTATATATGAGGAGTATAGTAAGACTAATAAATGCCGAGTTAAGTCAAGATATCTTGAATAACAAAATGTTTTTCCATACAACTTAATTTTCGACCGATCGTTCCTATGGCAGTTATATGATATAGTGCTCCGATCTTAATAGGTTTTTGTCTATATATGAGCAGTAAAACTAATTCATGTCGAGTTTGGTTAAGATATCTTGAAAAACAAAATGTTTTTTCATACAACTTTATTGTCGAGCGCTCGTTCCTATGGCAGTTACATGATATAGTGGTCCGATCTTAATATCAAAACTAATAAATGCCGAGTTTGTTCAAGATATCTTAAAAAACAAAATGTTTATCATACTTTTTAATTTTCGACCGATCGTTGCTATGGCAGCTATATGATATAGTGCTCCGATCATAATATGATTTTGCCTATACATGACGAGTATAGTAACACTAATAAATGTCGAGGTTGGTCAAGTGATCTTAAAAACAAAATGTTTTTCATACAAAATAATTTTCGGGCGATCGTTCCTATGGCAGCTATATGATATAGTGGTCCGATCTTAATAGGATTTTCCCTATATATGAGGAGTATAGTAACACCAATAAATGTCGAGGTTGGTCAAGATATCTTAAAAAACAAAATGTTTTTCATACAAATTATATTTCGACCGATCGTTGCTATGGCAGCTATATGATATAGTGGTCCGAACTTAATATGATTTCGCCTATATATGGGGAGTATAGCAAAACTAATAAATGCAGAGTTTTTTCAAGATATTTTGAAGTACCAAATGTTTTTTCATACAAATTAATTTTCTTCCGATCGGTCCTATGGCAGCTATATGATATAGTGCTCCGATCATAATATGATTTTGCCGAGTATAGTAACACTAATAAATGTCGAGGTTGGTCAAGTGATCTTAAAAACAAAATGTTTTTCCTACAAAATTATTTTCGGGCGATCGTTCCTATGGCAGCTATATGATATAGTGGTCCGATCTTAATAGGATTTTCCCTATATATGAGGAGTATAGTAAGACTAATAAATGCCGAGTTAAGTCAAGATATCTTGAAAAACAAAATGTTTTTTCATACAACTTAATTTTCTACCGATCGGTCCTATGGCAGCTATATGATATAGTGCTCCGATCTTAATATGATTTTGCCTATAGATGAGGAGTATAGTATCACTAATAAATGCCGAGATTGGTCTAGATATCTTGAAAAACAAAATGTTTTTCCATACAACATAATTTTCGACTGATCGGTCCTATGGCAGCTATATGATATAGTGCTCCGATTGTAATAAGATTATGCCTATATGTGAGGAGTCTAGTCAAACTAATTCATGTCGAGTTTGGTTAAGATATCTTGAAAAACAAAATGTTTTTTCATACAACTTTATTGTCGAGCGCCCGTTCCTATGGCAGTTACATGATATAGTGGTCCGATCTTAATATGATTTCGCCTATATGTGAGGAGTATATCAAAACCTAAATATGTCGAGGTTGGTCAAGATATCTAAAAAAACAAAATGTTTTTCATACAACTTAATTTTCGACCGATCGGTCATATGGCAGCTATATGATATAGTGGTCCGAACTTAATATGATTTCGCCTATATATGAGTAGTATAGCAAAACTAATAAACGCCGAGTTTGTTCAAGATATCTTGAGAAACAAAATGTTTTTTCATACAACTTAATTTTCTACCGATCGGTCTTATGGCAGCTATATGATATAGTGCTCCGATCTTAATATGATTTTGCCTATAGATGAGGAGTATAGTATCACTAATAAATGTCGAGGTTGGTCCAGATATCTTGAAAAACAAAATGTTTTTCCATACAACATAATTTTCGACTGATCGGTCCTATGGCAGCTATATGATATAGTGCTCCGATTGTAATAAGATTATGCCTATATGTGTGGAGTCTAGTCAAACTAATAAATGTCGAGTTTGGTTAAGATATCTTGAAAAACAAAATGTTTTTTCATACAACTTTACTCTCGAGCTCTCGTTCCTATGGCATTTATATGATATAGTGCTCCGATCCTAATAGGTTATTGCCTATATATGAGGAGTATAGTCAAACTAATAAATGTCGAGGTTGGTCCAGATATCTTGAAAAACAAAATGTTTTTTCATACAACTTTATTTTCAACCGATCGGTCCTATGGCAGCAATATGATATGGTGCTCCGATCTTAATAAGATTTCGCCTATATGTGAGGCGTATAGTAAAACAAATAAATGCCGAGTTTGGTCAAGATATCTTGAAAAACAAAATGTTTTTTCATACAACATAATTTTCGACCGATCGTTCCTATGGCAGCTATATTATATAGTACTCCGATCTTAATAGGATATTGCCTATATATGAGAAGTATAGCAAAACTAATAAATGCCGAGTTTGGTAAAGATATTAGGAGTTTGCCTATATATGAGGAGTATAGTAACACTAATAAATATCAAGTTTGGTCAAGATATCTTGAAAAACAAAATGTTTTTTCACATAACATAATTTTCGACCGACCGAGTTACATGATGTAGTGGTCCGATCTTAATATCAAAACTAATAAATGCCGAGTTTGTTCAAGATATCTTAAAAAACAAAATGTTTATCATACTTTTTAATTTTCGACCGATCGTTGCTATGGCAGATATATGATATAGTGCTCCGATCATAATATGATTTTGCCTATATATGACGAGTATAGTAACACTAATAAATGTCGAGGTTGGTCAAGTGATCTTAAAAACAAAATGTTTTTCATACAAAATAATTTTCGGGCGATCGTTCCTATGGCAGCTATATGATATAGTGGTCCGATCTTAATAGGATTTTCCCTATATATGAGGAGTATAGTAACACCAATAAATGTCGAGGTTGGTCAAAACCTAATAAATTCCGAGTTTGGTCAAGATATCTTGAAAAACAATATGTTTTTTTATACAAGATAATTTTCGTCCGATCATTCCTATGGCAGCTATATGATATAGTGCTCCGATCTTAATATGAGTTCGTCTTTATGTGAGGAGTATAGTAACACTAATAAATGTCGAGTTTGGTCAAGATATCTTGAAAACCAAAATGTCTTTTTATACAACATTATATACGACAGATCGTTCCTATGGCTGCTATATGTTATAGTGCTCCGATCTTAATTGGATATTGCCTATATGTGAGAAGTATAGTTAAACTAATAAATGCCGAGCTTGTTCAAGATATCTTGAAAAACATAATGTTTTTTATACAACTATTATCGACCGCTCGTTCCTATGGCAGCTATATGATATAGTGGGTCGATCTTATTATGATTTCGCCTATATGTGAGGAGTATAGTAAAAAAAATAAATGCCGGATTTGGTCAAGATATCTTGAAAAACAAAATGTTTTTACATACAACTTAATTTTCGACCGATTGTTCCAACGGCAGTTATATGATATAGTGCTCCGATCTTTATATGATTTCGCTTATATATGAGGAGTATAGTAAGACTAATAAATGTCGAGTTTGGTCAAGATATCTTGAAAAACAAAATGTTTTTTTATACAACATAATATTCGACCGAACGTTCCTATGGTAGCTATATGATATAGTGCTCCGATCTTAATATGATTTTGCCTATATGTGAGGAGTATAGTAACACTAATAAATGGCGAGTTTGGTCAAGATATCTTGAAAAACAAAATGTTTTTTCATACAACATAATTTTCGACCGATCGTTCCTATGGCAGCTATATTATATAGTACTCCGATCTTAATAGGATATTGCCTATATATGAGAAGTATAGCAAAACTAATAAATGCCGAGTTTGGTAAAGATATTAGGAGTTTGCCTATATATGAGGAGTATAGTAACACTAATAAATATCGAGTTTGGTCAAGATATCTTGAAAAACAAAATGTTTTTTCACATAACATAATTTTCGACCGATCGTTCCTATGCCAGCTATATGATATAGTGCTCCGATCTTAATTGGATTTTGCCTATATATCAGGAGTATACTCAAACTAATAAATGTCGAGTTTGCTCAAATTAATTTTCGACCGTTCGTTCCTATGGCAGCTATATGATATAGAGGTCCGATCTTAATATAATGTCGCCTATATGTGGGGAGTATAGTAAAACTAATAAATGCCGAGTTTGGTCAAGATATCTTGAAAAACAAAATGTTTTTTTATACAAATTTATTGTCGAGCGCTCGTTCCTATGGCAGTTATATGATATAGTGCTCCGATCTTAATAGGATTTCGCCTATATATGAGGTGTATAGTCAAACTAATAAATGTTGAGTTTGGTTAAGATATCTTGAAAAACAAAATGTTTTTTCATACAACTTTATTGTCGAGCGCTCGTTATTATGGCAGTTGTATGATATAGTGTTCCGATCTTAATAGGTTATTGCCTATATATGAGGAGTATAGTCAAACTAATAAATGTCGAGTTTGGTTAGGATATCTGGAAAAACAAAATGTTTTTTCATACAAATTAATTTTCGACCGATCGTTGCTATGGCAGCTATATGATATAGTGGCCCGAACTTAATATAATTTCGCATAAATGTGAGGAGTATAGTAAAACTAATAAATGCCGAGTTGGGTCAAGATATCTTGAAAAACAAAATGTTTTTTTATACAACATAATATTCGACCGATAGTTCCTATGGCAGGTATATGTTATAGTGCTCCGATCTTATTAGGATTTTCCCTATATATGAGGAGTATAGCGAAACTAATAAATGCCGAGTTTGTTCAAGATATCTTGAACAACAAAATGTTTTTTATACAACTTTATTGTCGAGCGCTCGTTCCTATGGCAGTTACATGATGTAGTGGTCCGATCTTAATATCAAAACTAATAAATGCCGAGTTTGTTCAAGATATCTTAAAAAACAAAATGTTTATCATACTTTTTAATTTTCGACCGATCGTTGCTATGGCAGCTATATGATATAGTTGTCCGATCTTAATATGATTTCGCCTATATGTGAGGAGTATATTAACACTAATAAATGTCGAGGTTGGTCAAGTGATTTTAAAAACAAAATGTTTTTCATACAAAATAATTTTCTTGACCAACCTCGACATTTATTAGTGTTACTATACTCCTCATATATAGGCGAAATCATATTAAGTTCGGACCACTATATCATATAGCTGCCATAGGAACGATCGGTCGAAAAATATGTTGTATGAACTCCATTTTGTTTTTCATGATAATTTGACCAAACTCGGCATTTATTATGTTTACTACACTCCTCACATATTGACGAAATCATATTAAGTTCGGAGCATTATTACATATAGCTGCCATGGCAACGATCGTTGGAAAATAATTTGAATGAAAAAACTTTTGGTTTTTCAATATATCTTGACCAAACTCGGCATTTATTAGTTTTACTATACTCCTCATATATAGGCAATATCCTATTAAGATCGGAGCACTATATTATATAGCTGCCATAGGAACGATCGGTCGAAAATAACGTTGTATGAAAAAAATTTTGTTTTTCAAGATATCTTGACCAAACTCGACATTTATTAGTTTGACTATTGTCCTTATATATAGGCAAAATCCTATTAAGATCGAAGCGCTATATCATATAGCTGCCATAGGAACGATCGGTCGAAAATGATCTTGTTTAATAAACAATTTGTTTTTTAATATTTCTTGACCAAACTCGGCATTTATTAGTTTTACTATACTCCTCACATATAGGAGAAATTATATTAAGATCGGACCACTATATCATATAGCTGCCATAGGAACGAGCGCTTGAAAAGAAAGTTGTATAAAATTACATTTTGTTTTTTAAGATATCTTGACCAAACTCGCCATTTATTAGTGTTCCTATACTCCTTACATATATAGCCAAATCCTATTAAGATCGGAGCACTATATCATATTGCTGCCATAGGACCGATCGGTCGAAAATAACGTTGTATGAAAAAATATTTTGTTTTTCAAGATATCTTGACCAAACCCGACATTTATTAGTCTGACTATACTCCTCATTTAGCGGCAAAATCCTATTAAGATCGGAGCACTATATCATATAGATGCCATGGGTCCGATCGTTCGAAAATTATGTTGTATGAAAAAACATTTTGTTTTTCAAGATATCTTGACCATCCTCGACATATATTAATGTTACCATATTTCTCATATATAGGCAAAATCATATTATGATCGGACCACTATATCATATAGCTGTCATAGGACCGATCGGTCGATAATTAAGTTGTATAAAAAAACATTTTGTTTTTCAAGATATCTTGACCAAACTCGCCATTTAACAGTGTTACTATACTCCTCATATATGGGCAAAAGATCGGAGAACTATATCAAATAGCTGCCATAGGAACGAGCGCTTGAAAATAAAGTTGTATAACATAACATTTTGTTTTTCAAGATATCTTGACCAAACTCGCCATTTATTAGTGTTCCTATACTCCTCACTTATATACCCAAATCCTATTAAGATCGGAGCACTATATCATATTGCTGCCATAGGACCGATCGGTCGAAAATTAAGTTGTATGAAAAAACATTTTGTTTTTTAAGATATCTTGACCAAACTCGTCATTTATAAGTTTGACCATACTCCTCATTTAGGGGCAAAATCCAATTAAGATTGGAGCACTATAAATGCCATAGGAACGATCGTTCGAAAATTAAGTTGTATGAAAAAACATTTTGTTTTTCAAGATATCTTGACCAAACTTAACATTTATTAGTATTACTATACCCCTCACATATAGGCGAAATCATATTAAGTTCGGAACACTATATCATATAGCTGCCATAGTAATGATCGGTCGAAAATTATATTGTTTAAAAAACCATTGTGTTTCTCAAGATATCTTGACCAATTTCGGCATTTATTAGGTTTACAACACTCCCCACATATTGGCGAAATCATATTAATTTCGGAGCACTATTACATATAGCTGCCATAGCAACGATTGTTCGAAAATAATTTGTATAAAAAAACCTTTGGTTTTTCAAGATATCTTGACCAAACTCGGCATTTATTAGTTTTACTATACTCCTCATATATAGGCAATAACCTATTAAGATCGGAGCACTATATCAAATAGCCGCCATAGCAACGATCGGTCGAAAAAATCGTATGAAAAAACATTTTTTTTTTTCAAGATATCTTGACCAAACTCGACATTTATAAGTTTGACTATAGTCCTTATATATAGGCAAAATCCTATTAAGAACGAAGCGCTATATCATATAGCTGCCATAGGAACGATCGGTCGAAAATTATCTTGTTTAATAAACATTTTGTTTTTAAATATATCTTGACCAAACTCGGCATTTATTAGTTTTACTATACTTCTCACATATATAGCCAAATCCTATTAAGATCGGAGCACTATATCATATTGCTACCATAGGACCGATCGGTCGAAAATTAAGTTGTATGAAAAAACCTTTGGTTTTTCAAGATATCATGACCAAACTCGACATTTATTAGTTTGACTATAGTCTTTATATATAGGCAAAATCTTATTAAGATCGAAGCGCTATATCATATAGCTGCCATAGGAACGATCGGTCGAAAATTATCTTGTATGAAAAAACATTTTGTTTTTCAAGATATCTTGACCAACCCTGCCATTTATTAGTGTTACTATACTCTTCATATATAGGCGAAATCATATTAAGTTCGGGCCACTATATCATATAGCTGCCATAGGAACGATCGGTCGAAAAATATGTTGTATGAAAAAACATTTTGTTTTTCAAGATATCTTGACGTAACGTTGTATGAAAAAACATTTTGTTTTTCAAGACCAAACCAAACTCGACATTTATTAGTTTGACTATACTCCTCATTTAGAGGCAAAATCCTATTAAGATCGGAGCAGTTTAAATGCCATAGGAACGATCGTTCGAAAATTAAGTTGTATGAAAAAACATTTTGTTTTTCAAGATATTTTGACCAAACTTGACATTTATTAGTATTACTATACCCCTCACATATAGGCGAAATCATATTAAGTTCGGAGCACTATATTATATAGCTGCCATAGGAATGATCGGTCGAAAATTATATTGTATGAAAAAACATTTTGTTTTTCAAGATATCTTGACCAACCCTGCCATTTATTAGTGTTACTATACTCTTCATATATAGGCGAAATCATATTAAGTTTGGGCCACTATATCATATAGCTGCCATAGGAACGATCGGTCGAAAAATATGTTGTATGAAAAACATTTTGTTTTTCAAGATATCTTGACGTAGCGTTGTATGAAAAAACATTTTGTTTTTCAAGATATCTTGACCAAACTCGACATTTATTAGTTTGACTATACTCCTCATTTAGAGGCAAAATCCTATTAAGATCGGAGCAGTATATCATATAGATGCCATGGGACCGATCGGTCGAAAATTATGTTGTATGATGAAACATTTTGTTTTTCAAGATATCTTGACCAAACTCGACATTTATTAGTTTGACTATACTCATCATATATAGGCGAAATCATATTAAGTTCGGACGACTATATCATATAGCTGCCATAGGAACGATCGGTCGAAAAATATGTTGTATGAAAAGCATTTTGTTTTTCAAGATATCTTGACTAAACTCGGCATTTATTAGTTTTACTATACTCCTCATATATAGGCAATATCCTATTAAGATCGGAGCACTATATCATATAGCTGCCATAGGAACGATCGGTCGAAAAATATGTTGTATGAAAAGCATTTTGTTTTTCAAGATATCTTGACCAAACTCGACATTTATAGGTGTGACTATAGTCCTTATATATAGGCAAAATCATATTAAGATCGAAGCACTATATCATATAGCTGCCATAGGAACGAGCACTTGAAAATAAAGTTGTATAAAATAACATTTTGTTTTTCAAGATATCTTGACCAATCTCGCCATTTATTAGTGTTCCTATACTCCTCACATATATAGCCAAATCCTATTAAGATCGGAGCTGCCATAGGACCGATCGGTCGAAAATTAAGTTGTATGAAAAAACATTTTGTTTTTCAAGATATCTTGACCAAACTCGACATTTATTAGTTTGACCATACTCCTCATTTAGGGGCAAAATCCTATTAAGATCGGAGCACTATAAATGCCATAGGAACGATCGTTCGAAAATTAAGTTGCATGAAAAAACATTTTGTTTTTCAAGATATCTTGACCAAACTTGACATTTATTAGTATTAGTATACCCCTCACATATAGGCGAAATCATATTAAGTTCGGACGACTATATCATATAGCTGCCATAGGAACGATCGGTCGAAAAATATGTTGTATGAAAAAACATTTTGTTTTTCAAGATATCTTGACCTCGAAATTTAATAGTTTAAGATCGGAGCACTATATCATATAGCTGCCATAGGAACGATCGGTCGAAAATTATGTTGTATGAAAAAACATTTTGTTCTTCCAGATATCTTGACCAACCTCGACATATATTAGTGTTATTATATTCCTCATATATAGGCAAAATCATATTATGATCGGACCACTATATCATAAAGCTGCCATAGGACGGATCGTTCGAAAATTATGTTGTATGAAAAAACATTTTGTTTTTCAAGATATCTTGACCAAACTCGTCATTTATTAGTTTGACCATACTCCTCATTTAGGGGCAAAATCCAATTAAGATCGGAGTACTAAAAATGCCATAGGAACGATCGTTCGAAAATTAAGTTGTATGAAAAAACATTTTGTTTTTCAAGATATCTTGACCAAACTTAACATTTATTAGTATTACTATACCCCTCACATATAGGCGAAATCATATTAATTTCGGAGCACTATATCATATAGCTGCCATAGTAATGATCGGTCGAAAATTATATTGTTTAAAAAAAACATTTTGTTTTTCAAGATATCTTGACCAACCTCGCCATTTATTAGTGTTACTATACTCCTCATATATAGGCAATAACCTATTAAGATCGGACCACTATATCAAATAGCCGCCATAGGAACGATCGGTCGAAAAAAACGTTGTATGAAAAAACATTTTTTTTTCAAGATATCTTGACCAAACTCGACATTTATAAGTTTGACTATAGTCCTTATATATAGGCCAAATCCTATTAAGAACGAAGCGCTATATCATATAGCTGCCATAGGAACGATCGGTCGAAAATTATCTTGTTTAATAAACATTTTGTTTTTTAATATATCTTGACCAAACTCGGAATTTATTAGTTTTACTATACTCCTCACATATATAGCCAAATCCTATTAAGATCGGAGCACTATATCATATTGCTGCCATAGGACCGATCGGTCGAAAATTAAGTTGTATGAAAAAACCTTTGGTTTTTCAAGATATCTTGACCAAACTCGACATTTATAAGTTTGACTATAGTCCTTATATATAGGCCAAATCCTATTAAGAACGAAGCGCTATATCATATAGCTGCCATAGGAACGATCGGTCGAAAATTATCTTGTTTAATAAACATTTTGTTTTTTAATAGATCTTGACCAAACTCGGAATTTATTAGTTTTACTATACTCCTCACATATATAGCCAAATCCTATTAAGATCGGAGCACTATATCATATTGCTGCCATAGGAACGATCGGTCGAAAATTATCTTGTTTAATAAACATTTTGTTTTTAATATATCTTGACCAAACTCGGCATTTATTAGTTTTACTATACTCCTCACATATAGGAGAAATCATATTAAGATCGGACCACTATGTCATATAGCTGCCATAGGAACGAGCGCTTGAAAATAAAGTTGTGCAAAATAACATTTTGTTTTTCAAGATATCTTGACCAAACTCGCCATTTATTAGTGTTCCTATACTCCTCACATATATAGCCAAATCCTATTCAGATCGGAGCTGCCATAGGACCGATCGGTCGAAAAAAACGTTGTATGAAAAAACATTTTGTTTTTCAAGATATCTTGACCAACCATGCCATTTATTAGTGTTACTATACTCTTCATATATAGGCGAAATCATATTAAGTTCGGACCACTTTATCATATAGCTGCCATAGGAACGATCGGTCGAAAAATATGTTGTATGAAAAAACATTTTGTTTTTCAAGATATCTTGACGTAACGTTGTATGAAAAAACATTTTGTTTTTCAGATATCTTGACCAAACTCGACATTGATTAGTTTGACTATACTCCTCATTTAGA